>NC_133652.1:36238105-36461754 GCF_009905375.1 Apium graveolens
ATGGATTATGATGAGATCATAATAGTGAGACCTAAAAAGATGATAACTCTAAACTTAAATAGTTCCTGGTCATAGGATTACTAACTGGTAATTAATAATCCGCAGAGATCGGTACATACTATGTTTGCTTCATTATGAAGGATGTCTGTTCTCATAGACATTTGTGTGGTGACACTATAGCTAGTATGTAGGTGCTTATTATAGAATAAGTTCACTGAACATGACTCGCACAGCTGAACAACTGATGGAGTTCACTCACGTGTCAGCAGTTGTTCACATAGTGATAGTTGTACAAGTATCCTTAGACTTGAGGTCATCATAGTCATCTTGTGTACACTGAACTATGCTTTGGTTTAGTTCTTAGTCTCCAGGGACAATTATTAGGGCTCTTCTGGGTATAGGAATTTGTACACGAAGATAGTGTATGATCAATAAAGGATCTACCCCTTCCAGTGAAGGAAGAGAATGTTCAAGGCTGATCCACTTATGCTAGTTCAGGAATCTCTGGCCAGAGTGAATGAAATTAGAAAGGAGTTTCTAATTTGCATAGAACTACGCATAGTAAATGGTAAGCAAGTGATTGAATTAGATAGGCTTGACACGAGATCCATGCCTTGTATTTAATCGGAACATTGTAGGGTAGAAGGAGTTTATTGTACGGTAACTATTCACTGACAGGTTCTTGGTATTCTAAGCAGTGAATTCATATTATCCGGATAGTCGCGATATGTTGAGAAGCATCACTCACGATGTAGAATAAATGTGATTAATTAATTAATCATATTTAATAAATTAGAGAATTTATATAAATAATGATAAAATAGTTTTATTATTATTTATTTCTACTACCGGCTTAATATTGAACCTACAGGGTCACACCATAAAAAGAGAATGATTTTATGGTGGAGGAATTAATTAATAATGGCTAATAATTATTTATTTGTGAAATAAATAATTAATTGGCAAATTTAATAATTGATTAAATGAGATTTAATTGATTATAAATTAATTAAGAAAAGTTCTTAATATTATTAATTAAGGATTTAATTTTTGGAAATTAAATCAAGAGAGAGAATTATTTCTAAAGTGTTTAGAAAAAGGATTAATAATTAAAAGGTGTTTTAATTATTAATGAGATTAATAAATGGGATGATAATAATATTATTTATGGGAAAATTTCAGCTGAAAATTTTGCCTATAAATACACTATTATAGACCTTATTTTATTCTAACCCCATCGAAACCCCAGAAACCCAAAAGTTTCAGAAAACCAAATTCTCTCCACCTCCTCCTCCTCCTAAAAGTCGTTTTCTTGGTGGATACCGGTGGAGTGCTTCACACTTGAGGAGCAACTGTTAAGGATCTCTGATCGTTGTCTCCGAATTGTTTTTAAAGGTTACATTCGATCCCTCGAATTTTTATTCACGATTTATATGCTTTTATTTGGATTTTGTATATGTAAAAGTGTTTTGCCATGCCCCCGCTGCGTTAAAAATCCAACAAAAGCTTCAACGGATAAAGCCTCACGGATAAGGCATCAACAGATGAAAGCTTCAACGGATGCTTAGTTCATTAGCAGTTGATAGTGACAATTCACAAGCTAACAGAGGCACATGGGTTGAGAGAGACAAATTGGAATATGGAAGCCTCTAGGAGGAATCAAGAAAATGCAGCATTTCCATTCTGATGTAAACAAGGAAGTATTCAAAGATCTACAGCCAAGCCTAAATTGCATTTGATAGAGAAATGAAGAAGAAACATGTGAAGAATCTTTTTAATTGTATTTTACAGTTTTGTCTTCACTTGTAAACTTGGTGATATATAAACCAAGTAGCATCTAGTAATTAGATATGAATTTTCCTGAGCTGTTTAGAAATATCCAGAGAGAAAATCATCTAGTTTGTACTAGGAAGCAGCTGTGATTTAATTCTTTGAATCACAGATTTTCTGAAATAACACATCTCTGGTGGAACAACAAATCCACCAGAAAAGTTTTTAAGTTCTTTGTGTTCTTTACATTTGTGTTTGAATATATATATGTCTGTCTTAGCTTCAAGCAATTCACACACTTGTTCTCAAAAACACTTAGCCTTAGAAACTGCTCAAAATTTGAAAAAGTTTTGAGATTTACATTCAACCCCCCTTCTGTAAATCTCATTGTTAGTCCACTGGGAATAACAAATACTCAAGTTACTAAGTTTGATTCTCACTAACAACAAATATTTATATTATTAATTATACACTACCCAAGATCCCGAATTTGAATCCTACCAATAACAAATATTTATATTATTATTTATAAACATACTAATAAGGTTAATATTTCAAATCTCATCAGTTATGTATTATTTAATCTTAACTAGAAATTATATGTATTCAAATTTAAGTTCTCACAATAAGGTTATAATTATATATTTATTAATTTGAATTTTTGTATTATTTATATTAACATTTTATAAAATTTAGAGATTGTATAAAATAAATAACCTATAAAATATTAATGAAAACTTGTGCATTGTGTGGGTTGTAAATCTATCTATACTATTATATAATAGACGAAACATTAAAAGTTTGGTTGTTTTCAATTACATAATTACTCTTACTTAAAAAGTTTCAATATTTTACTTAATTAATATATAATCAATTATCTTTTAAATAAAATAAGTTGTATTATATAATAGACGAAACATTTAAAGTTTGGTTGATATGGTTCTTTATTCACTTATATAATTACCCTTACTTACTTAATTACCGTTATTTAATTAATATATAAGCAATTACCTTTTTAGTAAAATAAGTTATATTTTTTAATTTCTCCGAATAAAATAACTATTTTTAAAAAAAATACTTGCTGAAATTACTTAAGCAGTCTTACTTTATTATTTTTTATTATTAACATGTTAAACGGATAATATTCAAATATGTGTTAGAAGAAATTGATGACATCAACTTATAAACTATCAGAGTTTATTATTAGCATTTGATATCAGAGTTTAGCAGAATGTGACGTCATTGGCATATGTCATCAACATTTGCTGATCAATAAATGACATCAGTATTCAGTCACTACAGCTAAAGATCAGGAGATATCAAAGATGGAAAGATTTGCAGAATTCAAGTCGGTGCCTAGTAGCAATCGAATTAAGGATATGTTTTATGATTCCTGATTGTAATAGAATATGATTCCTTATTTGATTGTGTAGTTGTGCAGTATATAAGCACAGATTAGGTTAACACTTTATGTGTCGTGTATTGATATATTTTTTGTGTAACCTAGCAGCTTTCAAGGATATCTGTTGATCCTTTGAGAGATTAGTTTGTAATCATTTTTTATCAATCAATAGAAAGTTGTTTATCCTGTTGAGTGATTATTTCGATTTATCTGCATAAACCGTATTCACCCCCTCTACAGTTGTATTAAGGACCTAACAATACGTAAATTTGCAAATCAATTGTGCACATCACATGAATATGACGTACAATGAAACTAATTCTAAACTCCCTTTCTATTTTGGATAACATCAGAATACCGAAAAATTATAAAATTAAAAAAAAATGACACATGACGCCCAAAATTCCTATATTAAAAAAATTATACAATAGTACTTATTTATATCAATCGCGTATACAATAACAATTATTTAAAACAACCATGCATGGTTTTAGGCCAGTAAGATTAATAAGCAACTTTGGTACTATTCAGTGGCTAAATGATAAAAAAGATTTGTTATTACTTAAACTAGAAACGACTACTGAACTTGTGAAGAGGTGCCTTAGCCTTAATGGTAATGACAGACCTACCATGAAGGAAGTTACAATGGAATTAGAAAGTTTGATGAAATTTTCTAAACATCCGTGGGCTAATCAGCATCGCCAAAAAGAAATTGCAAGCTTGATCAGTAGTGAAAATGAGCTTTCAGAATTTTATGATATCCAGTTAAGCTCTTTCAATACTAGCGGGGAAGACCTGGAACAATATATTTCAGGCATTGCTAGTTTGTTGCTTCCAACAAGCAGTGCTCCTTGAGATAGATAATCAGTGCAATGTGGCGGACGCAGAAAATTATCAGCCATTCGGACTTGAGCACAGATCTTCTATGAGACCACACAACACTATTACCAGTTGAACTACGTAGTTCAACTGGAGACTTAATACAGATTCCGTGCGATGCTGAGGTGTTTGGAAATGAAAAAATATTTTTTTTACTCTATGAGAATGTGATGGCATTGTTAGAGTTTGGCATTGTTGGCCAAACTATAATTTCAGCATATATGGCATAAGTTTTTAGTTCCTTTTCTGTAAATTACAAGTTTAGAAGTTTTAGTATGTGTGTAATTACAAAATATTTATATATTTTTGTAGGGTTTTGCATGTGGAGATTCTTAAGGCGAATTAAATGGATTTGTATGCTTTTATCGTTCCAGGAGCCACATATAAATTAAACGATGATTTTGAAGCTTATATCGTTCAAAGGTTGAAAGAAGGGTCGTCTTGCTTATTTTTCATGCCTCATAATGAGAAGTAAGTCAAACATACATAATAACTATACGCCTATACCTGTTTTTATTTTTTCTTATATTTTTATAATTTTTAACTTGGATTTTCTTATTAAAAAAAAGTTATTGCTGGATTTTGATCATCATTTGGGAAAGTGAAATATTCATTCTTAATCCATTGTCTCATCCAAGAAGCTTCCCAGAACTTGAAGATGCTTTGATACGGTATTTAGTTTTCTCTGTGCACATACATATCAATGAGTTTTTACTGAGTAACAAGATTTCATCTGTTGACACTACTAGCTATTAACTTTGTTTAACAGAGCAGTAAGATCGTACAATGCTCAGACAGAACTTGTATGCAAAAATGGAAAAATTAAAAATCTTGTAGTAAGTATTACGCACTTTAGTAGGTTCTTTTTAGTTTTATATATAGAAATATAGTTATACATTATCTGCACTTGTAGTAATTTTGTATTTGGATATAGGGATCACCTAAGCAACCCGGTGGTCATGAATGCAGTTATGTAGTCATGCGCTACATGAAGGATATATTTCAAGATAAGGACATGAAATTCATAACTAGGGTAAGTTGTAATATTTTTGCGCGTGTAATTTGTTTACAATATGCACTCCAAGACTCAACCACCATAGTTAATTTGTTTTGTGCTTTCTGCTTTGTGTACTGTTTAGTGGGCCACCAAGGATCGGAAGACGTACACAACAAAGGAACTAGATGAAGTTTGTTTCGAGACCTTTCAGCATGTCCAAGAATTTCCATACTGACTTACGAGTACTAGCCTTTTGACTTGACCAGTTTGAACATGCACTTTTTATTTGGTCAAATATTTTGGTTTGTATTAATGTTAGTATGTTGGTTATGGCGTAGCTAGTTTGGATCACATTGGATGTGGATGATATAAGGAGTACATGTATATGGGGGTTTGCCTTTGGTTGAAAATGGCTTGTGCATATTTTATTGTTTTGGCGTTGATTGGAGTTGGTCGAACTAGGATGATATAAGGGGTATATTTTGTGAATGCATGTGTGGGGGTTTATTTTGTCGGTTATCAAAGACGTGGATGTTTGATGGTAATGAACTAGTTTGAAATGGAGAAATAACAATTTGACTTAGTTATTTTGTTGTTGGTATTGTTATTTTGAGTTTTGTATGATTTAGTTTTTATAGATATGCATTTTTTTAGTTTATTTTAGTATATATATTAACATCAGTTGAAAGTTAAAAACCGATGTAAATATTAATTTGACATGTACTAGAGACTTCATTTGCACCAAATAAACTGATGCTAATTAAAATCAGTAACATCATTTTGTACTGATTTTAAAACCTAAAACATCAGCTATATTATTCATGGCTGATGTCTATAATATTGTCTATAATATTTAAAACCGATGTCTATTGAGTGTTTTACATCAGGTGGAAACCGACGTATATACCAGTAATAACAACGCTTTTCTCTGGGAACTGATGTCTATGTGAAACTTATACATCGTATCCATTGTAAAACTGATGTTAAATGGCCTAATATACATCATTTTTTCTAATTTACTAATGTAAATTTAATGAAACCCTTGTGTATGACATTTTAAACTTGCTTAAAACCTCTTATTATTCTTATATAAAAAAGCATCTAAGACTATTTTTCTATATATAATAGTTTGTGAAGATTTTTTGCAACGGTTCTGGACTAATGTAAACAAGGAAGAAACCGATGTCTGAGGTTACATTTCACATCGGTTTTCAACCGATGTGAAAAAAACATATTTCTCTACACCCGCGTAGACATCGATTTTTGAGGAAATAGACATCAGTCCAAAACTGATGTCTATTGACCTTTTTCTAGTAGTGTACATTGCATTACACTGCAAACTCTATGTTGGGATACAGTTTTATGATGATAGTTTGTCCAACAACAGAATTCTAGCAGCAACTTAAGCAACTTATCCGAGACAATGCAGTTTGATCAGAACATCTTCTGGCAGCATTTAACCGTTTGGTTTGATATGGTTTGTTGTATTCTAGTTTGACTGGATATATTCTTCCTATTTTATCTCAAAGAAACTTTTCAAAGATAAACCTATTTTGAACTATTCAACACTTATCTTTATCATGGTTTATCTCTTTTAACAAACTAATAGATTATCCTCAAATGAATTATTCAAATTATTTTCAAAAAATTTAGTTTAACTTTCTCTATCTTATCCATTGTTTAAAAATCAGACCTTATGCTTATAAATACAACTCCAGTCATCTTATTTCAGACTAATGCTTTTCACGATTTATCAATACACTTTTTGAAAATCTTTCTTGTTTTATATCCTGAATATCCAATCGAACAAGATTATAATTTGAGTCGTAATTATATATTCATTTGATTATACGTGTATTCATATCAACTTGTGTCGGGTTGTGGTAAGGGTTAGATTTCAAAAGATTAGCCAAGGTAGCCAGTGGGCTAGGTGATAGCAGTAGTGCTAGGTAGCAAGTGTGCTAAAAGGAAAGGGTTCTTTCGTGGATATCCGTTTGTAATCAAAGAAAAGATTGTTAGTTCTTTTATTAAAGTTTATATAATACATTCTTTATACTAGTTGGCATGAGGACTTGGATGTAGGCCATAGACTAGGACTAGGGGCCGAACCAAGTAAAAACATCTTGGTGTTCTATATTTATAACTTTCCTTATTACTGCATTTACATTTTAGTAATTTATATTCAGCAGATTAATTGAGACTGTCTCATTGTCTGTCTTATTCGTAAAGGGTATGTCCCATTCACAAATGAGACTATCCCATTTGTCGTAACAGTTAGATTATCGAAGATATATATATATATACACACACACACACACAAATATATATTGTGCCTTTGAATTTCATTTGGTATCAGAGCGGGGGCATTTAATTCTCTATTTAGTGTTTATTTTTCTAGCGATCTATGGCTCAATCAGATAGGTATTCGAACAATTATCCACCATTGCTTCTCCGTGCTGAAAACTATAACGACTGAAAAATATGCATGAAAAGCTTCCTTCAGCGTGATAATTTTGAATGGGATGCTGTTGAAAATGGCTTTACAGTCCCAATGAAAGATGGCAAGCCTGTATCTCTAAAGGAACTCTCTCCTGAAGAAGTAAATTTTATAAATCATAATGCTAAAGCTATGAATTCACTTCTCAATGGCATGGTAGCTACTGAGTTACGTAAATTTTTAGCTTGTACCACGGCTAAACAAATTTGGGATACCATCAAAGTCAGCCATGAAGGTACATCTAAGGTACGTGAAGTAAAACTTAGTATGCTAATGAGTGATTATGAAGGTTTCAGGTTGGAAAGATGCTCAAGGAAGGTTCTTGACCTTGATGAATTCTATATTTCTTCTGAAAAGGACTATTCCTCAATCTGAGATCAATCATAAGATTCTCAGGGCTATGCCAAAGAAATTTTCTCCTAAGGTCACCATACTGCAGGATTTGACTATTCTCTCAACTATGGATACTCTTACACTCTTCAGTGAACTTAAAGAATTCGAGAATCAGCTACGCAGATATGATGAAGAAGATGACATTCCTCGGAAAAAGATATTGGCTCTTAATGTAGATGCAGATGAATCACCTGATGATTCTGATGTGGAAATTGCATTCCTAACTAAGAAGTTTCAAACATTTCTCGCCAAAATGAATGCATCAAAATGTCCCATGAAATCTCAATTTCCAAAGAAGGATTTCAAGTCTAATCCCAAGAAAGAATACAAGGCTAATTCAAGCAAGGATACATGCTTCGAATGCAGGAAAAAGGTGCATTTCAAAAAGGACTGTTACAACCTCAAAAATAAGAAGAAATTATTGCTGACGTGGAGTGATGATGATTCTGATGTGGAAATCGAATCAGATGATGAAGTTGCATAACTTTGTTTTGCTGGACTTAAAGACAACTCTTGTGATGATGATGATGTACAAAATGTTCAATATAGTACACACCCAAATATATCTTCAACTGTGCTAACCTTGCAGGCTCAGAACAGAAAGTTAAAAGAAAAGAATGCTTATTTAAAACAAGCATTAAATGAAGTTCTCAGTGAAATGGATGATCCATTGAAAGATGAAGCTTTTGTTGTTGAAAATAGATCTTTAATAGAGAAAGTTTCCAAGCTTACAGAAGAAAATGAGTATCTTAAGAATGAGATTAAAAGGAAGGACATTTGTCTTGAAGATTTGTAGAAGGAGTCAGTCTTAGTTGATCCAGAAACTGTTGAAAGAGACAGTGTACCTGACCTTTTGGTTCCTGAATTAAAGCAAAAAGTTGATTAGCTACAAAAAGATCTAGCTAAGTGCTTCCATGGTGAAGGAACTCTAAATGCTCTTCTTGCAGAACATAGATCTTCTCTTGATAAAGGAGGATTATGATGCGAATCAATAAAAAAAAGAGCGTTTCAAAGTGGTTACAAGATGACTCCAATGAAATACAAGATGCCATATAAGAAATGTCGAGATTCTGGAAAACCTGGTCACACTACTTCTGAATCAAGATTTTGTGGTATCAAGGGCCACTTTTCTAACTCATCTTATAGATCGTCTACTAGATATAAATCTATTCATGCATCTGTTAGTATTGTCCATATGTGGATTAAGAAATCAGATAGACATTTATATGAGATTTGTGACACTAACCAATGAGGACCCAATGTTAAGTGGGTACCTAAGAGATAAAGCAATTTTTGTAGGTGTGCTTGAAGGTCTACGCTCCTCGTAATAAATGGATAATCGATAGTGGATGCTCTCGTCACATGACCGGTTATAAATCCATATTTCTCTCACTCAAAGCTAAAGATGGAGGTCTAGTTACACTTGTTGACTCTAACACCATTCGCATCACTGGTAAAGGTACCATTGGTAATGACAGGTTTGCTATTACTAATGTTAGTTCAGTTGATGGCTTGAAATATAATTTAATTAGTGTAAGTCAACTTATTGAGGCTGGTCATAAGGTTAATTTCGATAAAGATGTATGTTATATTGTACTAAAGCAAACGAGTTTGCCTTAGTACCCAAAAGAAAGGGAAATATTTCTGTCTTAGATTTTGATGAACAACATGAAGAAATATGTCTTGCTTCGATTCAAGAACAACAGACTCTCTGGCATATGCGTCTTGGTCATGTACACATGGACTTACTTCGCAAAATATCATCTCGTGATCTTGTTCGAGGTCTACCAAAGCTTAAGTACAAGAAGGTGGAACATTGCACAGCCTCTCGGCTTGGTAAACAAGTGAAAACTTCCTTTATTGCTAAGAATAGAGTGTCAACTACTGATCCTTTGTAGTTACTTCATCTTGATCTATTTGGTCCTGAACGCTATGTAAGTCTTGGTGGTAATAATTATGCTTTTGGTATAGTGGACGATTACTCTCCTTTTACTTGGGTATTATTTTTACGTACTAAGGATGAAGCATTTGTTGAGTTTAAAGATCTCATTACTAATCTTGAAACTAATTATTCTTTTAGACTGTTATTCCCTAAACAATACAACAAGAATTACAGAAGGGGGGGGGGTTGAATGTAATTCTAGCTACTTTTGAGATTTTAAAAACAATTGTTCTCACTTAATATATATAACAGTGTTTGATTTGCAATAGTGCGGAATAGAAGAGTAATAGAAATCAAATCACTAAGTAATAAGACACAAGCTTTAAAATTTTCTGGTGGATTTGAAAGTATCCACCAGATATATATATATATATATATATATCAGATTAAGAACTCTGTTAAGCTTTGAATAGCTCACAGCTGCTTTACAAGTTGAACAAACAAAACTACAGAGAAATTCTTACAGAATACAGCTTGATATGTTTCTCTGAAAACAAGCTTGCTTAGTTAATTGTTCTACTTGCTACTCTTGGTTGATATATCACCAAGTTACATGATAGTAAGATAAGATAATAAAACAAAATGTATCTAGTCTAACTCCATGCTGCTTCACTACTCTATTCCAGCATCTTTGAAAATCTTCACATTTGCATGCAAATGGTAATGCTTCTTTGTTCTCAAAATCCTGCTTGACAGGCTGCCACATTCCTTTTGCAAACACCCGACGCATGTGACTGTGTTTTCACTATCAACAAATATTTTGAATATGATCATCCGTCGGGATTATGTTGAACATCCGTCGGAAATATGTTGATCATCCGTCGGGAGTCTATCTGTCACTTGACTCTATTTCACTTATACAGAATTACAAGACATCTCATATTTACAATTAGCCAACCTATTATGCATATCAATCTAGTAGTCAACATGACTTAGAGAACCCTACACAATCTACTAGACTAAAATATGTTGTTTGCAGAAATGTGCTACAGTTCTTATTTGTTACATAAACTACACTCTCGATGGATATCAAATTATCATCCGTCGGGACTATAAAGTTCATCCGTCGGGACTATATTAGATCATCCATCGAGAGCTACAAAATTCACTAAGTCAAATCTACGAAGGTGTTTTGTTTAACTTATCATCAAGTTCATAACATATTTCTAACAATCTCCCCCAATTTATGTCTACTGGAATTGTAGCCATAAATTAAGAGAAACTTGATGATAACAAAGCACCCTAAATATACAGATTAAAAGATAGTAGATAAAACTGATAAGTGCTGCAAATTTATTGAAAATTGAACAAAGCAAAGTGTACAAAGAGTTCTCACAATCATTATCAAGGTGCTCCTCTAATCTGAGCAGATGATTTCTATTTCCTTGATTATAGGATTTCTTCCCAAACTTCCTGTTATTCTCTTCTATTTGATTTTGGAGTTGTCTGTGAAATTCAAGTTCATCAGCTTCAGATAGATCCAGCTTTTCTTACATTTCCAATAGAGTCTCATTGCTAGAGATACTCAATTGGTCATCCAGTCTGAAGAATCTTCTAACACCCTTGTTGTCCATGAATTCCATCAGCCAATAAGGCCTCAAATGCACTCTATTTCCTGTGAAGGGAATTGATAGAGTTTTTGGGAGTGCATCTTTGGCTTTATTGCTCCTTAGATCTTCTATCTTCTTTAGGACCAATTTCCTTACAGTTACATTAAAACCAAAGTTTTTCTTGAAGGATGAGAAGATCTTTATCAGTACAGATTGGCTTTCTTGAAGAATCCTATGAAGAGGCCATGTGATCTCTTTCCCTCCCTTGTACTTAAACACCAGTCTTTCAGGAAGATGTCTGTGAGCATCGATCCTTCTTACTTCTTCCAAATTCATCCAAATAGAGGTTTAAATCTGAAAACTCCTTGATGTCACAGATATATAAAAGATCTCCCTTATTGACTGTAGGTTGAGATTTGGTTATGGTCTTGGTTCTGAGAGTCACAGGCTTAACCTTCTTGGTTGCTCTTATCTTTGTTTTCTTTGGCTTGTTGAAGATAGGTAAATTGAACTCAGGAATTGGAAAACTTTCCCAGTCTATTGGCTCATCCTTGGGAATTATAGGTTCACCATGAAAATTCTTTGTTGGATCTACCTTGAATTCCTCATGTGCCACTGATGGCTTGGATGTTTGAGTTGAAGTTGTAGACTGCTTGGGAATGTAGTCTTCCATTTCCTCATCACTGAAGTCCAATTTCATTTTGGAATGAAGTTTGTATCTGAATTTTCTTATCTGTGGAGGTTCATTTTCAATTTGCTGATCTTGAGCTTCATTAATCACAGGTGGTTTTTCAGAGATTTCAGTTGCAGCTTTCACAGCTTGAAGCTTGGATACTATAGCAGCTTGCTCTTTCTTCTGTTTGAGCTTCTTAGCATCTAAAGCAACTTGCCTCTTTTCTTGCTTAATTCTTTCTTTTTCTTCCCTTTTTGCTGCTGCAAACTGAGGGTGTCCAGCCACCACACCGATTTCTTTTCCATTCCTGTAAATTTTGGCAATTCTCTTCTTTTGTGCTGAATGAGACGGATCTTGTTAAAATGCTATGGACCTTGCCAACAGTTTCTTTTCATCTGGTTTTGGAGTCTCAAACATGAGATCCAAGGGATTCTTGTCTGATGACTTTGGATAGTTTTTTTTAGGCTCCAGAATTAGATTGGCTTTTGGAGATTTGATGCATAAAGTTTGGCCTTTTTCCAAGATACCTAGACTCATTTCATCCACTGAGATTTTCTTGACTTTAGAGTGGTGATGAAAGATCTTGTTTGGTTTCTGTAGCTGACCAAATTTCTTCATCTATCTTCTTCCACTTGTCATCTAGTTCCTTCTCAACAACTGCAACATCAAGCATCTTGATATTTGTCCTTGAATCAAGCTTAGCAGCTACTATTTGGATCAGATCAATATTGTCCAGTACTGGTGGCTTTGGAAAAGTAATTTCTGGAACTATTACTTGACTGATTTTAAACATTTATCACATGCTCCCCCTCACTGGTTTGCTCTCCTTGATTAACTGGGATGTTTGGATCTTTCTCTCCCTTTTTGTTATCATCAAGTAGAGTGGATGTGGAAGTTTGTGCAGCCACAAGCTTTTGGAGCAATTGAGTTTGTTGTGCTTGATGAAGATAAATAGCTGTGAGAGAGGCTTCTACTGCTCTTAGTCTTGTATCCAATGAATCCACTTTAGTTGCAAGATTAGAATTCTTCCTCAACTGTCTGTTGATGTCAAGCACTATTGTATCTGAAAATTTAGCATCCAATCTGTCAGAGACATCCTTCTTGACTTGGTCAATCTCAGGTTTGATTGAAGTGACATCTTGATTGTATTGAAGAGCTTGTATTTGATTTAGTTGTAGAGAGTTGAGGTGTGCTTGTAGAAGCTTCTTGGTGCTAGCATTGTTAGTGGCTTTGAAGAGCAGTGTGTTTCTTTTGAATGATGTGAAAAAGAGTTGTCTTGAAATGTTGCTCATCACACTCTTTAGAAAACACCCAAGGTGGAATGTTTGATCTAGAGCTAGGACCTGCTTCTCCCCCTATGTTCATGGACTCTTCTTCATCACCAACTTCATCTCCAAAGAACTCTTCAGACTCATCAGTTCCATAGTCAACCTCATCACCAGCTTTAGGTGGCATGGTTGTGATGGCATCCTTTGCTCTTTGCATTGAAGCAGTTGTATGCACCAAGTTAAGCATCTTTTCTGCAGCCACATTGTCCTGTTCAGCTAGAACTTGATAAGCTGCCACAGGGTGAGTAAATGCCTCAGTTTCAAAAGAAACAGAGTCTAAAACAGCTTTCCTCTCTGTTGCCAAGCTGGAACAAATAGCCTGTATTTGTTCACTCCTTTCCTCTCCTTTTGCCTGGGAGCAACCCAGCCTCTCACTCATTTCACTCCATTCCCTCAGTCCTAAGAGTGATTATACAACTACTAACTCATCTACACTTGTAACAATTATTGAAATATCAGTGTGTGCAGTGAGTACCGATGGATGCAAAACATCCATCGGGGTAGTAGTTAGTCGACGGATGACTGATGTTAGGCACATTTGTCGGGATACAATCACTAACCGATGGATGAACAATATCCACCGGAATAGAAGAAATGATAGGGTTTGGAGTGGAGACTATTGTAGACTCTGTGCAGATTGATGAAAATTTGGGCACAGATGTCTCAATAGTTCCTGAAAGAATTGGCAAGCGAGCCAAAAAATTAATTAATAGATGATGCTCACTTGCACTAGATTTTGGCTTCCTCAACAGAGTTAAAGAAGGGGAATCAGGAATTGATGTGTTGATCATATCCACATCCATAGAATTTTTGGGAGAGTTTGGTGTTTGAGGTGCTTCTTGTTGGATTTTAATCATCACGGAAGCATGGTAAAACAATTTTCTTGATATAAAATCCAAAAAAAAGCATACAAATCGTGATTAAAACATATGGGATCGATTTCTAACCTTTAAAAGTGATCCAGGAACAACGAGCGGAGATCCCTAGCAGCTGCTCCTCAAGTGTGAAGCACTCCACCGGTATCCACCAAGAAATCGATGTAATGAAGGAGGAGGAGGTGGAGAGAATTAGGGTTTTGTAAAATTTTTAGGTTGAGGCAAAAATAGGGTTTATAATAGTATATTTATAGGCAAAATTTTCAGCTGAAAATTTTCCCATAAAATATTATTATTATTAACCCTTTATTATTCTAACTAAAAATTAAAACACCTTTTATTATTAATCCTTTTTCTAAACACTTTAGAAATAATTCTCTCACTTGATTCAATTTCCAAAAAATAAATTCTTAATTAATAATATTAAGAACTTTTTCTTAATTAATTTATAATCAATTAAATCTCATTTAATCAATTATTAAATTTGCCAATTAATTATTTATTTCATAAATAAATAATTATCAGCCATTATTAATTAATTCCTCCACCATTAAATCATTCTCTTTTATGGTGTGACCCTGTAGGTTCAATATTAAGCCGGTAGTAGAAATAAATAATAATAAAACTATTTTATCATTATTTATATAAATTCTCTAATTCATTAAATATGATTAATTAATTAATCATATTTATTATACATTGTGAGGGATACTTCTCAGCATATCGCGACTATCCGGATAATACGAATTCACTGCTTAGAATACCAAGAACCCATTCAGTGAATAGTTACCGTACACTTAATTCCTTCTTCCTTGCAATGTCATGATTAAATATAAGGCATGAAACTCGTGTCAAGCCTATCTTATTTAATCATTTGCTTTCCCATTCACTATGCTTAGTTCTATTTAATGTAAATTAGAAACTCCTTTCTAATTTCATTCACTCTGGCCAGAGATTCCTGAACTAGCATAAGTGGATCAATATTGAACATTCTCTTCCTTCACTGGAAGGGGTAGATCCTTTATTGATCATACACTATCTTCATGTACAAATTCCTATACCCAATAGAGCCCTTATAATTGTCCCTAGAGACTAAGAACTAAACCAAAGCATAGTTCAGTGTACACAAGATGATTATGATGACCTCAAGTCTAAGGATACTTGTACAACTATCACTATGTGAACAACTACTGACACGTGAGTGAACTCCATTAGTTGTTCAGCTGTGTGAGTCATGTTTAGTGAACTTATTCTATAATAAGCCTATGAGAACAGACAGCCTTCATAATGAAGCAAGCATAGTATGTACCGATCTTTGCGGATTATTAATTACCAGTTAGTAATCCTACGACCAGGAACTATTTAAGTTTAGAGTTATCATCTTTTAGGTCTCATTATTACGATCTCATCACAATCCATTAAAAAGTTTTACTCTAAACTGTGGTATATCTTATTTAAACACTTAAAATAGATAGAGCCCACAATAAAAAAACAAAACAAGTCTTTTATTAATATCAATGAAATCAAAATAGATTATATAAAAGTTATTCCTAAATCCTCATACATGATTGGACTTAGGGCACATCTCTTTCAATCTCCCACTTGTACTAAAGCCAATCACTTTGGTATCTAATACCCATCTTGTCTTTATGACGATCAAAGTGACTTTGAGAAAGTAGCTTTGTTAAAGGGTCTGCTATGTTGTTATGTGTGTCAACTCTCTCGACGTTGACATCTCCTCTTTCAACAATCTCCCTAATCAGATGAAAGCGCAGCAGGACATGTTTGGAATTTTTATGAGACCTAGGTTCCTTGGCTTGTGCTATTGCTGCGTTGTTATCACAATACAACACAATAGGCTCTTCAACGCTAGGAACAACTCCCAACTCAGAAATAAATTTCCTCATCCAAACAGCTTCTTTTGCAGCCTCACTTGCAGCTATATATTCTGCTTCCGCTGTGGAGTCAGCCGTTGTAGACTGTTTGGAACTCTTCCAACTAATTGCTCCACCATTCAGAGTAAACACGTACCCTGACATGGATTTGCTATCATCACTTTTGTAATAACCCCAATTTTTGGAATTTTTGAAACACGGATAAATAGTAACTTTTGCTGATGATGCTGATTAAGGAAAATTATTAAACCACGCTATATAGGAGTACTTTTATGAAAATTCTAAGATCGTATTAGTATTCCATAAAGTAAATGAGTGTATGTAAAGGTCGTTAGAATTCGAATCCGGACACTTTGATTTTTCCCGAAAATCCACTAGATACCGAAAGAAATGAGTATAAGGTAACGTGATTAAAAGGATTTAAATTCAAGGATTATAAGAGAGGATCATAAAAGGAATATAAAATATTGAGAAAGGTTTAGGGGAACCCAAGTAATAAGATCCCAGATATGATCCCTCAAACGACGAACGAGAACGAAAGTTGAGCGAACCGTAAAACAAATAAGCGACCAAGAGACAAGCTTGTACAAGAAGCCAAGGATTGTGACATCATCAAACCACAAGGAAAGGACATGTGTTAAAAAGGTGACACGAGCATGGTGACATAAGCATGACAAAAAGAAGTGTGTTGTTGGTTGATTCTTGGCCATGCAAAAGTTACCATGGTAAAAGATCAAAATTTGCCAAGCCAAAAAGGAAATCAACCAAGCAAAATATCATAACACAAAAATTAAAAATTTGACTTTGCTCCCATGAAGAGAAGCTCTCGGCCAAAACAAACCCAGCAACTTGAAATTGTCATATCTCCTTCAATACTCACTCAAATATTGTGTTCTATAGCTCGTTGGAAAGGTATTGAGATGACCTACAACTCTTGTTCACAAGTATCGTTCAAATAATCATGGTAAGACCCTCATTTTTACAGTTCTTTCAATCGTACTTTTAGAAATTTCAAAGCCAAACTTTGTGTTCTTGCTTTCTTTGGAAAGATCAAGCTTGTAGGAGGCTCCCTAAGGCTTCCTAGAAACTTAACACCTACAAAGGAAGGTATAAACTTCAAACCATAGCTTTTACTTTTACTATTAGTGAGTTTGATGGTTGGTTTTCAAAATGAGAAGCATGATCTTTGATTATTAGTAGTTTGATTTGAAATTGGAGTGATTTGGTGAATGAATCTTGTTATAATTAATAGAACTTGATTGTGGTTGGTTGAGATGAAGAATCTGGAGAATAAGGACTGGTATAGTATTATGTAGTTGAGGTTTTGATGTGTTAATAATTGTGGGTTGTTTGGTGAGGTTTTGGTGTAGTGAGAAACTTGGGAAACTCGTAAATATAGCCGTCGTAATGTCCGTTTTCCTTATACTGTTGTACATGAATCTCGGACCAGATAACTCACTGACCAATCTTTAAATTTTTCATGTTTAGCTAGATCATGTCGTAAGCTTCGTTTTGGTATGTGGTTCGCTTATATCCGATTTACGGTTTAGGAGAAACGACCATTTTAAGTAACGGCGTTTCACGAACGAACCTTTACCCCTCACTTTACTTTGAGACCTTGGTTAAGGCCCTTAAATGACTAATTGGAGTATTAAACAATTATGTAAAGTGGATTAGGCAGTTGGTAGAGTACTCGCGAAAGAATCTCCTTAAAATTCTTAATGGTTAATTTATTAAAAATGGTGGAGCCGAGGGTACTCGAACGACTTATATGATACGTTAAGCGTAGGAGTGACCATAAGCGAACGTTAGGGTTCAATTGGTTAAAGTCTAGTTTCTTAAGCGACCGGGGTTTAATTCCGACTTATATTGTTGTTCATAGGTTATCGGACCCACTCTAAGCTTAAGTCTATCCGGGAACACTTAGGTAAGTTTTCTACCCGTTATACTGTTGTTGTGATGTATACATATGTATATGCATTATCCTGTGATAGATGCATGGTGGTTAATTAGCAAATCTTGCGATATATTGGAGCATGTGATATGGTATATATGCATGTCTGTTTCGTAAACTTGATATATATTGTTGATTCAATTGCTTATAAGTTGCATAATACCTATGCTAGAGATAAGCAGTAGTTGCGTATACCCTTAGTATAGGGGACCCAAAGGTGAACATTTTCTAAAACCGGGAGTCGATGTTCCCGAGTATATTATATATATATATTTATATATATATAGATATAGTTTTCAAAACTATGAATCGAATAAGGTTTATTCGATAACTTTATTTTATTAATGAATATTATTTTGAATATTCATTCGAGGGCTTATGACTCCGTCTATTTTATTAATGAATATTATTTTGAATATTCATTCGAGGACACATGACTCCGTTTATTTTATTTAATGAATATTATTATTTGAATATTCATTCGAGGACTTATGAATCCGATTATTTACTAATTATTATTCTTTATTTTTTTAAAGAATAATGTGTCGATAATCAAACTCACTTTTGATTATTCAAATAAAGATCCTACTTTCGTATAAGTATATCTTTGGTTATTTAATATTCATTTCAATTATGAGTTTTAAAACTCCTACCTCGATTATTTTTATAAGGATCACCCTTATGGGAATATTATTTAAATAATAATATTCAGATATTTTCTAATATATCGGGACTGATTTATTTTACTAAATCAGCATTACTCTAAACATTCTTAAAAATATTTTCGAGTCTTCAAAATGATTTTTAAAGGTTAGGGCGGATCCCAAAACTCATTTTTTAATATTTAAGATCTTCTTTTCGAAGGGGATCCGACTCTGTGGTATATTTTATATTCGCAACAAGGTTGTTGTTTTGATAAAAGAGTTTTTGATTACTTACCCAACACTCGGGAAGTAAAATTCTTGGAACAAGTTAATCCATTAACAGGCACCGCTTGGGAAATATCAGTGAGTTTTCCTTTCCAACTAGATACGACTTCTTGGTGGAGCCGTATCAACAAGTTTCTACTTGGGGAAAGGGGGGACAAGCTTTACGTTTCAGAGTCATGGATTTCATTTGAACTAGGAGTGGCGTAAGTGGTCGAGTGGTGCCGGCCCAGCCTTATTATATTGGCCCTAATGGCCTGGAAGTTCCGTTAAGACGGTCCATTCCTTAGGAGTCCAGTGTTCGGTTGACAAGTAAATCCGACAGGTTCTCCTCTACATGTAGAAAATGGTGGGGTTGCACTACTGCGACTGATCATCGTGAGTGGTCTTCCTGGCGTGGCAAACTTCCGTAATGAGTTCATCATCCAATTGGATATTTCTGCAACACTACCCAGAGCACTTCGATAGAAAGGCTACGGCTAGGCGATTGTTGAGTGTTGGCAGGGTCGAGTTTTCAAAATGATGTTTTCATCAAATGAAGTATCTCGTAACTACATTTCATTTTGATGATATTTCAAAGATTGATTCTATACAAGTTTTGTCTTGTAGCTTAATCTATGGGATGAACTATTTATACATTGAACGGTGGTAGTTCAAGTAGTATTCGGAAAAGATATAAGTATATTGGAGTATCTTGTAACTTCATCTTTTAAACTTATATCTAGTAAATGATTATCTTGCATGTCAAAGATTTTCAGAAAGACGTTGAGACAAGGTTAGATATATGTGATCACCTTGCAACGATATTTTTATACATTTATAAACTGGAACTCTGTGTATATTATACATGTCAAAGGATTTCAAAGAATGTGAAAAGTATATAGGTATATATATACTGAATATTTTGCGACTTGGTCGCGTTATGATATCAACTTGGTTCATTTCTTCTTGACCAAGACTTTCATGAGTACTATGAGAATGCTCATATATTGTTAATTATTATACATATTATTTCGGTGGGCTTGTTGCTCACCCTTTCTTTCTTCTTTCATCACACAACAACAGACAGACAAGATGAACTGGACCAAGCTCCCAATTTACGAGCGGATAGGAAACGTTCCGCAGTTTTTTATAGGCGTTGATGTCGCTGTAGCTGAGGTAGGAACTACCAATAGGCTAGGCTTTCAACTTTTGATGTATCAGACTTATGTATCTTTATGAATTGTAATAATGGCAAAGAAATGTAAATTTATTCAGAAACCCTTTTAAGGTGTAACGGTTTATAATTGTGGAATAAAATGACTTGTGTTATTTTTGATATTCATCTCTGAGACTATAACTTGTGGTGTGTGTATATTGTGGGGTCACAGTACTCAGTAGTTGGTTGACTGTTAAGATTAAGTATTGATAAAGGAAATGGAACTCGTGACAACCCGAATCCCCGACCCCGGATTTAGGGGTGTTACAGAAATGGTATCAGAGCTAAGCGTTATAAACCTCAGAGATGATATGACGTTAAAATAATAAGTTCACTAAGATAATAAGAACTCTTGCCAAGTTCATAGTCGGACTACCTAACGTAGTACTGACAATTAAAACCCTTATGGGAACCCTTATAAATATCGTGATAGAAGCGTAGTTCATTATCGTATATGGTAGCGGAACTCCGAACCCTGAGGTTGAGGAGCAACAACGCGATGATGTTTTATTACTTATTGGAGATCAGATTATGGATCCGATATAGCATCCTAACGAGGGACCGGATGATGTTCATATTGAGGATGTAGCGGTTGAGGATGTTGTCCTAGAAGGGATTGTTGTTGAGGAGGATCCCGTGGGGGATCCTGACAAGAATGAATAAAGGACCACTGAGGAATTGATAACCATGGTTAGGGAAACTACCAGAGGTAGGATTGGTCGGTCACTACCGGAGGTTCGTTCAAGTTCGTAAAGATAGTAGCCCCTTTAATGCGGCTTACTCATAAGACTGAGAAGTTCGAATGGACAGAGAAATGCGAGAACAACTTTCAAAAACTGAAGCAAAGGTTGGTGACGGCTCCTATGTTGGCGTTTTCGGGTGGAAAATGAGATTTTGTGATTTGTAGTGACGCTTCGCATAAGGAATTAGGGTGCTTCTTATACAGCACAACAAGGTAATCGCGTACGCGTCAAGACAATTAAGGGAATATAAAATTCGATATCCCCACCCATGAGCTTGGGCTCGTGGCAATAGTTTTGCCCTAAAGATTGGAGGCACTACTTGTATGGAGAGAAGTGCGAGATTTACACAAGCCATAAGTGCTCTAGTGCATTTTCACGCAGAAAGAGCTCAACATGCGCCAGAGTAGGTGGTTAGAGCTAATCAAGGATTACGATTATGAGATTCTTTATCATCCAGGGAAAGCCAAAATGGTGGCTAATGCCCTTAGTATAAAGAAGAGACTCAAGATGAAAATGTCTTTGGGAGAGTTGATAAGAGATTTTGATAAAATGGAAATAGAAGTGAAGGTAACCGGAGCCGGTACCGAAACGCTGTTTGAGATTGCAATACAACCCGAATTATCGAAAAAGATCATATTATGCCAAGAAAAAGTGATGAATAAAGGCAGAGAGTCAATGACTGGAGAAGAGATTAATACCAACAAAGATGATAAGGGAATAATGAGGTATTCCTACAGAATTTGGGTTCCAAACGTTTAAGAGCTTAAGGACTGGATCTTAGATGAAATCCATAGCTCGAGGAATAAGATTTAGGGCAAACCCCGAATGTGATAGTCAGGGAGGTTGCCATTAAGAAAGAAGGAGCCCATAACATAATGAAGTGGAAAACAAGGATTTTAACGTATAAGATAACCCCAAGTATGTGATAAGGATGAAACATTTCATACTAAGGAAACAGAAAGTTGAGTAAAGAAAGGAGACCTGAGACGGTACTCCTATACGGTAATTCATGGACCTGTCTAAAGAGAACTTAGACTATTATCCCCAACCACCACCCTGAGGAGACAGTGCGGTGGGAAATTCTTTCAGGACCTTTAAGTCGCTAAGCTCTCAGAGTTCCAAGGAACAAGCGAACCCAGTAGAGGCGAGAGCCTGGATAAAGGAAATATAGGAATCATTTGAGATTCTAAATGATGGACGAATCACAAAAGACTATTTTTGTCACTTACCCTTCTAAGAGGGAGGCCACCCGCTGGTGAAAGACCAAGAAAGGCACGGAGCCAGAGGTTAGAATAAACTGATTAAAGTTCAGTCAATTGTTTTCGGGAAAGTAATTCCCAAGGTTATGGAGATAGTGTAAAAGCTTTAGAGCCAGAACAAAGGCGGACGAGTATGATGAATTATGAAGCTAAGTTGTAAAAGTTGTCAAGATTCATTTTGATGACAAGAATCCCAGAACGACGTGATGTTTGAAGTCAATGAGTAGTGGGTTCATGAAATGATTGTAATAGAAAAGAAAAAAAAAAGAAACTGAAGTGGAAAGGAAAATAAAGATAATAGAGTTTGAGGAATGATAAGGGAGTTGGGTATGAGGAAACCCTAAAGACTCGTAGTAATAGAAATAGAAAAGTATGTAATCGTCAGGATGAGGGTGATTCACCATGAGTTAAAGTTGATGGTTGAAGGCATAAGAGATACATATAGTTTATCCCCTGTAAGTTGGGAGGAGTCGAGGAAACCTTGAGATAGTTTGAAGGATAAATAATGAGACGCGGATAGACTGAGGAGACAAGAAAGTAAGAAATTAGTAAAATTGAATGAAGGAAGTGACCTTCAAGAATGTGAAGTGTAAGACCGGGGGCATGATACCCAGAAAGGGAGACACCAGGTATGAAAGATATCCCAACATTGAGATGACTGTTGAGATAAATAACAAAAGTAAATGAGGAATTATTAAGAAGAAGTTCACGTTGAACACGACCAATATCTGGCAGAACATCCCTGTTGTCATTACCAAATTAGGAAAGAAAAGCGGGTAACCATTGTTATCTTTTGAAGGCCATATGGGTTGACCTCATTTTGAATACAGATGTTAATGTGAAATTAGGCATATACTATCGAGGTGGGAATGATTGAATAAGACACCCTTATCAGGGATATATGACTTGATTTATCCGTGGAAGGATGCATGTACCTTTTTAAAGGTGGAATTAAGAATAAAACATCTGTAACTTAAAATGAATCCTAGGGGAATGCATAAAGGTTGGCATTTCACCCTGAATAGGGATAGTATGAGTTTTGACAGTATGAATTGGAAAGGATTAAGGTAACAACAACCTTTAAAGATCAGTAGAGAAATTTTTCAGAAGTACATAAACAATGGTTCTAGTAGTAGTAAATGGTATTTTGATATGCCTGTATCTAGGGAATACAGGAGGAACGATTTAAGGATAACCTTAGAGGTTTTATAAGGAGAAAGGTAATATTCGAAGTTCTCAAGAATAGAAATTTTATAAAGGAAAAATGGCGTAATTATAATAATGCCAGGTGGGCACGCGTTAAACCATAAGAAGTATAGATTGGACCAATGAAGGTCAGAATTGTTTTAGCAAGAAAGGCCCAAGATAAAAGACGTCCTAAGTACGATCGAGAGTCAGCCATGATAATGTTTACATTTAAAGACTAAGGCAGTGACTTATGGAAAAATGGTGATTTTTTTTATCACAAGGACTTAAGAAAAGCATTTTCACATAAGCAGTGATTTGAAATGAGGTAGAAAAATTTAGTGAAGGTGGTTAAAATGACATTGATTGTAAGGAAATATTACTATCAGGAAAGGCCAAAGAAGTGGCCGACACTTTAAGTGTAAGAAGACAATTATTGGCGCTCGTGCCAAATGAATACAGTGATAATGGTTAAAGCCATGAAGATTGTATTATGGTTTAAAAGATTGACATTCCTTCTGATGATTGTGCGATACTCAACCGTGATAGTAGTTTGGTAAAGATTTAATTTATGAAATTGCCGTGAGCGGGCTATCTATCTTATAAGGTCATATCTTGAGATAAGCCAGGACCATGTTACGAAATGACTAAATGAACCTTTGAGCTTCATGTCTCCTAATAAAGACATATGGTTAATAATGGTATTAACCTGCTATCGTTGCTTTTATTGAAACTCTTCTGCAATTTTATCTGCTTCATGTCATATGTACACCAAGTTCAAGAGTGTTCTTCATGAATCATGGAATGGTGATTATGTTGCCTCCTTAGAAGAATTCGATACGACATGTATGGACTCCGTATGGTTAGCTATTAAGATTTCATAGAAAATGAATGACTACAGTAGGCCAGTGGTGGACCATAGTAATGCAGGAATGATTCTGCGAGTAATGAGCCGATTACAAGCGTGAAAGTTGTATTGGAATGGATGTTGAGATTGAGTACCGCTAATCGGGTCGTGGTGATATATAAGTCATCATTGATAGACTAATTAAGTCGATTGTCTACCTATTGAATATTTATTCCTTCTTATCAATAGAGAGTCGTATTACTATACGAGGAAGGTTGCGGTGCAAGCATAAAATTCTAGTAATGATGATGTCTAGAATGAAATCCCAGATTCGATTTTCGATGTCGAGGGAGTTTCAAAGGTGATTGTTTATGAGCTCAAGCAAGAGCATGGGTCCGTAGATTGATGAACGGAATAGCAAAATATTTAGGCATGCAAAATACGATGCTATAATACTTGATGTTGATATATATAAATGTCTTGTTCTCCTATGAAAAACCTCTATAGTTTAGAGGTAGATTCCAAGCCAGATATTGTGGCAGTACTTTTTCATATACAATTCTCTTCAATTCGTTTTTTCTCTCCTTTTCATTTTGTATAAGCTGAGAAGAACAACCCTTCCAGAAGGGGAGGTATTGCCGAATGACTATCTATCTGTGTGATATAAGCCTAGTAGGATACCATCTATTGTTTAATTGCTTGTCAAGTACTAAAGGCTGGCCACCTTCTGTACTAACTATGCGATGTAACAAGTGTTCATGATCATAGTGATCTCTCACTAAAATCTTTTACTTCTATACGATGGATCAAGCTTTCGAAGATGGAAGCAGCTAGAAAGGAAGTAGTATCAGTGCGGTGGTATTCCGAATCTAACGCGTTCGTGATACTAAGGTTGACGCAATTATTAAAAGGTTATAGAACGCTAACGAGCAAAAGTGTAACCAGTATAATATTAGGTACGAAAGATAGTAACGATTACGAACTGGAAAAGAGTGGGTATTGAGAAGCAAAACCTATAGCGCAAGAAGCTATGATGAGAGTCTGTGTGATAGACTTGAAAGAATTTGGAATGATCACTTAACACAGATTGAGTTTTCTTACGAAAATAGATCGTATGTTAGTATCGAGATGTCGCCTTATGAGATCCCTGAGGGAACACAATGTCGATCTCCCTTACGCTAGGATGAAGTTGCAGAGCGCAAGATGCTCGGACCAGCAGTGGTCAAAAGGACCAGGGATATAATAGATCTAATCAGAGGACGGCTGGTAGTAGCCCAAGATGGACATAAAAAGTATGTTGATTTGACACAAAAGGACAAAGAATAGGAAGTAGGGGACCTAGTGCTGTTATAGGTATTCCCTTGGAAAGGATGGATGAGGTTCGGAAAGAAAGGAAAGCTAAGCCCATGAATTGTTGGACCCTTGGAGATATTAAGACGTATTGGGAAGTTAGCATATGAGCTAGCCCTACACCCGAACCTGTAGCAAGTTCATAACGTGTTCCACGTATCAATGTTAAGGAAGTGTAATCCGGATGCCATACAAATAGGGGCATATGAGCGCATAGACATGCAACCAGACGTAACCTATATGGAGCAACCGGGAAAGGTTATAGATTGAAAAGGAACAAGTGCTTAGGAGAAGGGTTATCAAACTAGTCAGAGTTTGATGATAGAACCACAATGTGGGAAAATTGACTTGAGAGTTAGAAAATGCAATGCTAAGAAAGTATCCCTATTTATTTTCTATCTGATTCCGGGACAGAATCCTTTTAAGGAGGGGAGACTGTAATAACCCCAATTTTTGGAATTTTTGAAACACGGATAAATAGTAGTTTTTTCTGATGATGCTGATTAAGGAAAATTATTAGACCACGCTATATAGGAGTACTTTTATGGAAATTCTAATATCGTATTAGTATTCCATAAAGTAAATGAGTGTATGTAAAGGTCGTTAGAATTCGAATCCGGACACTTTGATTTTTCCCGAAAATCCACTAGATACCGAAAGAAATGAGTATAAGGTAACATGATTAAAAGGATTTAAATTCAAGGATTATAAGAGAGGATCATTAAAAGAATATAAAATATTGAGAAAGGTTTAGGGGAACCCAAGTAATAAGATCCTAGATATGATCCCTCAAACGACGAACGAGAACGAAAGTTAAGCGAACCGTAAAACAAATAAGCGACCAAGAGACAAGCTTGTACAAGAAGCCAAGGATTGTGACATCATCAAACCGCAAGGAAAGGACATGTGTTAAAAAGGTGACACGATCATGGTGACATAAGCATGACAAAAAGAAGTGTGATGTTGGTTGATTCTTGGCCATGTAAAAGTTACCATGGTAAAAGATCAAAATTTGCCAAGCCAAAAAGGAAATCAACCAAGCAAAATATCATAACACAAAAATTAAAAATTTGACTTTGCTCCCATGAAGAGAAGCTCTCGGCCAAAACAAACCCAGCAACTTGAAATTGTCATATCTCCTTCAATACTCACTCAAATGTTGTGTTCTATAGCTCGTTGGAAAGGTATTGAGATGGCCTACAACTCTTGTTCACAAGTATCGTCCAAATAAGCATGGTAAGACCCTCATTTTTACAGTTCTTTCAATCGTACTTTTAGAAATTTCAAAGCCTAACTTTGTGTTCTTGATTTCTTTGGAAAGATCAAGCTTGTAGGAGGTTCCCTAAGGCTTCCTAGCAACTTAACACCTATCAAGGAAGGTATAAACTTCAAACCATAGCTTTTACTTTTACTAATAGTGAGTTTGATGGTTATTTTTCAAAATGAGAAGCATTATCTTTGATTATTAGTAGTTTGATTTGAAATTGGAGTGATTTGGTGAATGAATCTTGTTATAGTTAATAGAACTTGATTGTGGTTGGTTGAGATGAAGAATCTGGAGAATAAGGACTGGTATAGTATTATGTAGTTGAGGTTTTGATGTGTTAATAATTGTGGGTTGTTTGGTGAGCTTTTGGTGTAGTGAGAAACTTGGAAAACTCGTAAATATAGCCGTCGTAATGCCCGTTGTCCTTATACTGTTGTACATGAATCTCGGACCAGATAACTCACTGACCAATCTTTAAATTTGCCATGTTTAGCTAGATCATGTCGTAAGATTCGTTTTGGTATGTGGTTCGCTTAGATCCGATTTACGGTTTAGGAGAAACGACCGTTTTAAGTAACGGCGTTTCACGAACGAACCTTTACCCCTCACTTTACTTTGAGACCTTGGTTAAGTCCCTTAAATGACTAATTGGAGTATGAAACAATTATGTAAAGTGGATTAGGAAGTTGGTAGAGTACTCGCGAAAGAATCTCCTTAAAATTCTTAATGGTTAATTTATTAAAAATGGTGGAGCCGAGGGTACTCGAACGACTTATATGATTCGTTAAGTGTAGGAGTGACCATAAGCGAACTTTAGGGTTCAATTGGTTAAAGTCTAGTTTCTTAAGCGACCGGGGTTTAATTCCGACTTATATTGTTGTTCATAGGTTATCGGACCCACTCTAAGCTTAAGTCTATCCGGGAACACTCAGGCAAGTTTTCTACCCGTTATACTGTTGTTGTGATGTATACATATGTATATGCATTATCCTGTGATAGATGCATGGTGGTTAATTAGCAAATCTTGCGATATATTGGAGCATGTGATATGGTATATATGCATGTCTGTTTCGTAAACTTGATATATATTGTTGATTCAATTGCTTATAAGTTGCATAATACCTATGCTAGAGATAAGCAGTAGTTGCGTATACCCTTAGTATAGGGGATCCAAAGGTGAACATTTTCTAAAACCGGGAGTCGATGTTCCCGAGTATATTATATATATATTTATATATATATAGATATAGTTTTCAAAACTATGAATCGAATAAGGTTTATTCGATAACTTTATTTTATTAATAATATTATTTTGAATATTCATTCGAGGGCTTATGACTCCGTCTATTTTATTAATGAATATTATTTTGAATATTCATTCGAGGACACATGACTCCGTTTATTTTATTTAATGAATATTATTATTTGAATATTCATTCGAGGACTTATGACTTCGATTATTTACTAATTATTATTATTTATTTTATTAAAGAATAATATGTCGATAATCAAACTCACTTTTGATTATTCAAATAAAGATCCTACTTTCGTATAAGTATATCTTTGGTTATTTAATATTCATTTCAATTATGAGTTTTAAAACTCCTACCTCGATTATTTTTATAAGGATCACCCTTATGGGAATATTATTTAAATAATAATATTCAAATATTTTCTAATATACAGGGACTGATTTATTTTACTAAATCAGCATTACTCTAAACATTCTTAAAAATATTTTCGAGTCTTCAAAATAATTTTTAAAGGTTAGGGCGGATCCCAAAACTCATTTTTTTATATTTAAGATCTTCCTTTCGAAGGGGATTTAAATACTCGCTCAAAACCTGAGGGATCCGGCTCTGTGGTGTATTTTATATTCGCAACAAGGTTGTTGTTTTGATAAAAGAGTTTTTGATTACTTACCCAACACTCGGGAAGTAAAATTCTTGGAACAAGTTAATCCATTAACAGGCACCGCCTGGGAAATATCAGTGAGTTTTCCTTTCTAACTAGATACGACTTCTTGGTGGAGCCGTATCAACAAGTTTCTACTTGGGGAAAGGGGGGACAAGCTTTACATTTCAGAGTCATGGATTTCATTTGAACTAGGAGTGGCGTAAGTGGTCGAGTGGCGCCGGCCCAACCTTATTATATTGGCCCTAATGGCCTGAAAGTTCCGTTAAGACGGTCCATTCCTTAGGAGTCCAGTGTTCGGTTGACAAGTAAATCCGACAGGTTCTCCTCTACATGTAGAAAATGGTGGGGTTGCACTACTGCGACTGATCATCGTGAGTGGTCTTCCTGGCGCGGCAAACTCCCGTAATGAGTTCATCATCCAATTGGATATTTCTGCAACACTACCCAGAGCACTTCGATAGAAAGGCTACGGCTGGGCGATTGTTGAGTGTTGGCAGGGTCGAGTTTTCAAAATGATGTTTTCATCAAATGAAGTATCTCGTAACTTCATTTCATTTTGATGATATTTCAAAGATTGATTCTATACAAGTTTTGTCTTGTAGCTTAATCTATGGGATGAACTATTTATACATTGAACGGTGGTAGTTCAAGTAGTATTCGGAAAAGATATAAGTATATTGGAGTATCTTGTAACTTCATCTTTTAAACTTATATCTAGTAAATGATTATCTTGTGCATGTCAAAGATTTTCAGAAAAACGTTGAGACAAGGTTAGATATATGTGATCACCTTGCAATGATATTTTTATACATTTATAAACTGGAACTCTATGTATATTATACATGTCAGAGGATTTCAAAGATTGTGAAAAGTATATAGGTATATATATACTGAATATTTTGCGACTTGGTCGCGTTAAGATATCAACTTGGTTCATTTCTTCTTGACCAAGACTTTCATGAGTACTATGAGAATGCTCATATATTGTTAATTATTATACATATTATTTCGGTGGGCTTGTTGCTCACCCTTGATTTCTTCTTTTATCACACAACAACAGACATACAAGATGAACAGGACCAAGCTCCCAATTTACGAGCGGATAGGAAACGTTCCGTAGTTTTTTATAGGCGTTGATGTCGCTGTAGCTGAGGTAGGAACTACCAATAGGCTAGGCTTTCAACTTTTGATGTACCAGACTTATGTATCTTTATGAATTTTAATAATGGCAAATAAATGTAAATTTATTCAGAAACCCTTTTAAGGTGTAACGGTTTATAGAATAAAATGACTTGTGTTATTTTTGATATTCATCTCTGAGACTATAACTTGTGGTGTGTGTGTGTATATTGTGGGGTCACAGTACTCAGTAGTTGGTTGACTGTTAAGATTAAGTATTGATAAAGGAAATGGAACTCGTGACAACCCGAATCCCCGACCCCGGATTTGGGGGTGTTATAACTTTCTGATTGAAAACTAGAGTCAGTATAACCCTCTATTTTCAACTCAGATTCACCACCAAAAATAAGAAAAATGTCCTTAGTCCTTCGCAAGTACTTAAGGATGTTCTTCACTGCTTTCCAGTGGTCTTCACCTGGATTGGACTGATTTCTGCTTGTCACACTAATTGAATAAGCAACATCATGCCTAGTACACAACATCGCGTACATGATAGATCCTATTGCTGAAGTATAAGGAATCTTACTCATACGCTCTCTTTCCTCAGGTGTCTTAGGAGACATCTTTCTGGAAAGGGACACTCCATGACTCATCGGTATGAGACCTCTTTTGGAGTTTTCCATGCTAAACCTTTTAAGCACGTTCTGGATGTATGTACCCTGGGTAAGACCTATCATTCTTCTAGATCTATCTCTATAGATCTTCATACCGAGAATGTAGTATGCTTCTCCCAAGTCCTTCATGGTGAAGTTCTTCGATATCCATACTTTGACTGATTGTAGCATCGGTATATCATTTCCTATAAGAAGTATGTCATCCACATACAATACAAGAAATGTTACCGCGCTCCCACTAACATTCTTGTAGACACATGGTTCATCTATGTTTTTGATAAAACCAAACTCTTTGATTGTTTCATCAAAACGGATGTTCCATCTACGAGAAGCTTGCTTTAAACCATATATGGTTCACAGCAGCTTACACACTAGGTGTTCTTTTCCCTTGGAAAGAAAACCCTCTGGCTGTGTCATATACACTTCCTCCTCAAGTTCCCTATTGAGGAAGGCCATTTTCACGTCCATTTGCCAGATCTCATAGTCGTAGTAAGCAGCAATCGCAAGCAAAATCCGAATTAATTTTAACAAGGCTACAGGCGAAAAAGTTTCATACAAAGTCAATCCCTTGCCTTTGTTTGAATCCTTTTTCCACGAGCCTGGCCTTATAGGTCTCCACCTAGCCATCTGCTTCAATCTTTCTTTTGTATACCCACTTGCATCCAATAGGCTTAACACCTTCAGGCGCCTCAACCAGAGTCCATACTTGGTTGGTATACATAGATTCCATTTCGGATTTCATGGCACTATGCCATTTCTCTAAGTCAACACTACTCATAGCCTCATTATAGGTCACAGGGTCGTCATTATCAATGATTGACAACCCATTTTCATTCTCAATGACAAGGCCATAATACCTCTCAGGTTGGCGAGACACTCTTCCTGTCCTATGAATGGGCTGTTCCACAGAAGGTTGTTCAGTCTGAATTGGTGTTTCCACTTGATCCGTAGTAGTTTGTGCTTCTTGAACTTCATCAAGTTCAATTTTGCTCCAACTATTTCCTTCAAGGATAAACTGCTTTTCCAAGAAGGTAGCATGTCTGGAGACAAACACCGATGATCGGTGTAAAAGTAATACCCTAAAGTCACTTTAGGATATCCCACAAAATTACATTTTACAGATCGAGATTCCAGCTTATCTGGTTCAACTTTCTTGACATAATCCGGACATCCCCAAATCTTAACGTGTTTAAGACTCGGTTTCCTTTCTTTCCATATCTCATATGGAGTTTGAGGAACAGATTTGGAAGGCACCTTTTCAGTAAATATGCTGAGGTTTCCAATGCATAACCCCATAGGAATACTGGAAGATTCGCATTGCTCATCATGGACCAAACCATGTCTAACAAATTTCAATTTCTCCTTTCAGATACCCCATTCAACTGTGGAGTATATGGAGGAGTCCACTGGGAGACTATACCATTTTTTGAGATAATCTAGAAACTCTCCATTCAAGTATTCACCACCTCGATCTGATCGAAGAGTTATAATACTATGTTTGGTTTGTTTCTCCACTTCATGTTTATATTCTTTGAACTTTTCAAAGGCTTCAGACTTGTGTTTCATCAAATACACATATCTGAATCTAGATTTATCATCTATGAAAGTAATGAAGTATGAAAATCCACCCATGGCTTGCGTAGACATTGGTCCATATACATCTGTGTGTACCAATCCTAGCAAATCTGCAGCCCTCTCTCCATGTCCACTAAATGGAGATTTGGTCATTTTACCCAATAGACAAGACTCGCATGTAGGATATGATTCAAAATCAAAGGGGTCAAGTAACCCTTCCTTATGCAATGTCCGTAGTCTATTTTCACTAATATGACCTAGCCTACAGTGCCATAAATAGGTCAGATTTTCATCATCTCGTTTTCTTTTATTAGTTTGTTCAATCTGAAGTAAATCATGCTCTACGTCACATACATACAGACCATTATTTAAAATGACACGTCCAAAAAGAACATTATATCTAAGGATAGAACATTCATTATTCTTAATAATAAATGAAAAACCATCCAAATCCAACATAGGAATAGAAACAATATTCCTCACAATAGAGGGAACATAATAACAATTATTCAAAATAATAGTCTTGCCCGTAGGCATATGTAAACTAAATGATCCAACAGATATGGCCGCAACCCTTGCTCCATTGCCCATACGTAGAATCACCTCATCTTTTTCAAGAGTCCTACTTCCCTTTAGTCCTTGCAACAAATTGCAAATATGAGAACCACAAGCGGTATCTAATACCCAAGTAGAAATTTGACCTAGTGACATATTAACTTCGATCATAAACATACCTGAATCAAAAGCGGTAGTCTCACTACCCTTCTTCTTCTTCAATTCTGCAAGGTAAACCTTGTAGTTCCTCTTCCAGTGCCCCACCTTGTTACAGTGAAAGCAAACAGCTTTGCTCTTGGGGTCTTCAGCTTTTGGTGGAACCGGCTTTTTCTCACCTACTTTCTTCTTCTTGGAAGGGTTCTTCGATATCTCATATCGAGTTGTCCTCCCTGCCACATCATACAACTCTTGTAGATGCATAAAGATAGCGTGAGCATCCATATGCTCATGTTGCTTTTGTAGCTCAATGTTCATGGAAGCTAGCATGATGCATTGAACAACATTTACATCATCTATTCACTTACGATACACAAAATGTTCATCATTATGTGCATCGCTAGCAGGTTCAGTAGGCTTAGGTGAGTCAAGCACATATTTCAGCCTCTCAACCCTGAGAACAATTCTCAAGTTTCGAAACCAGTCAGCAAAATTAGGACCAGTCAACTTGTGAGCATCTAGTATGCTCTGGAGTGATAATGCAGAAGACATAACGAATATAGTAAATTTGTAAATGATAAACACATAACAACACTTAGCAAATATTCAATTTCATTTCAAAACACTATATTAATCGGGTCATTATTCATAAGTGGCTCCCAGTATTTTATCTAATTTATACAACCCCTAAGTGAACATTAAGCATTCATAATGCCAGTGGGAATAGGGATCATACATTCCATCACACAACCTCGGCTGTAGAATGAAACGTCATGTGATGTTCAATAGGCAGACAACTCTTGTCAATTACATCTTATGTTATTCCCTAATAAAACTTTAGCCTCTTGAATAATTGAGTCAGGGCTGTAGCACGACAAACTCAATATTCTAAGTCAAGTCTAACCCAACATTTCGTACAATTGAATCAGTCTCCAACGACCCACGACTGTAGCACGTAACGACCTTTAGATTCTAATTCAATGTACACATCTCTATGTAATAGACAAGTATTTCTTATTTCGAAATCAAAGCCCTCGGCTATAGCATGAAACGAAAATGATTTAAAAATAAGAACCACTTTCTACCATGTTGGAAGGCTATGACCGACACAAGCCCGTTGTGTCATTGGCCAATTACTACTTGATATTATTTAATTTTAGAGGGATTATATTACGTTACAATCATAATCATATTATAAAGAGATTCTTCCTTTTAAATTAAATATTTCAAATCAATAATCGATAATCAGATGATTCCCAGATCGGGTGGAGCATTGTCAAGAGGAGTCACTTAATAACCCTTTCTTATAGATAGAAAGCTGTTGTTGACAAAATCATCCTTTCTCTCAATATTGAAAATTCATATTCAATTACGTGTTTCATAAACACAAGAATCTCATGATCGTATTCATGATATTTATATTAAGGTCATGAAATAATTTCACTATACTAGATTGTCTAACAAATGCCTTATGTTAATTAAGTTCACCTAAATCTATCATAGCATGATAAACTAAGCATATATCACATATATAAGCATGAATAAACGTAAAGGTAGGCATGTTAAATCATGTAGCATATTGGTCTAAGCATTATACATCTCTATGTATCATATGAGTCATTTAAAAGTAATTAAAACAGTTAAAAACATGCTTTAAAACACTTCTGTTAGCTATAAACCATCCGAAACAATTTCAGAAAATATAATATAATATACCATTAGATGCGTCTCGAAAAGACGAATCCAATGGCACCAAGCACGCCCCATTCTGACACTCCATGCGCCCTCACGCGCCCCGAGAAGGTAAACCATGCGCCGCCACGCGCTGTCAGGCGCGTGTCTGACTGTCTTCCACGCGCCCCACGCGCACACGCGCCTCACGCGCCCCAAACCCTAAGCTGACGTCAGCATGACATCATCTGATGACGTCAGCACAGCTCTGACCGTTGACCCGCGCGTGTCTGACACGCGCCGCGCGTGAGCCCCACGCGCGCACGTCAGACGCGCGGTCCCCCCAGTTCTGACAGTCACTGCACTTATTACTGCTGCCGTACTCCTCCACTGGAGGCCGTGCCTCACCAATCACATCAGCACAAAAAACACAGCAGATGCTTTAACATATATATATATATATATATATACTAACAAATTATATATATATATGTTTATTTAATTACGAATTTAATTAAAACAACTTCAAAAATTCATAATAAATAATCCATTCATCTTAAAATTATGAAAAAAATACCCAGACGATCTACAACACTTGTAGAACCCAGATCTACAGTCAAAAATATTCTGAGAAACAATTTCTAATCAGTCATAATTAATCCATGATATAACTTGTAAAAATCATAATTAATTCATACAAGCACATAAAATTCTGAAATTTTTATCACAGATCTATATGCATACAACCTATGCTCTGATACCATTGTTGGATTTTAATCATCACGGAAGCATGGTAAAATAATTTTCTTGATATAAAATCCAAATAAAAGCATACAAATCGTGATTAAAACATATGGGATCGATTTCTAACCTTTAAAAGTGATCCAAGAACAACGAGCAGGGATCCCTAGCAGCTGCTCCTCAAGTGTGAAGCACTCCACCGGTATCCACCAAGAAATCGATGTAATGAAGGAGGAGGAGGTGGAGAGAATTAGGGTTTTGTAAAATTTTTAGGTTGAGGCAAAAATATGGTTTATAATAGTATATTTATAGGCAAAATTTTCAGCTGAAAATTTTCCCATAAAATATTATTATTATTAACCCTTTATTATTCTTACTAATAATTAAAACACCTTTTAATTATTAATCCTGTTTCTAAACACTTTAGAAATAATTCTCTCACTTGATTTAATTTCCAAAAATTAAATTCTTAATTAATAATATTAAGAACTTTTTCTTAATTAATTTATAATCAATTAAATCTCATTTAATCAGTTATTAAATTTGTCAATTAATTATTTATTTATTTCATAAATAAATAATTATCAGCCATTATTAATTAATTCCTCCACCATTAAATCATTCTCTTTTATGGTGTGACCCTGTAGGTTCAATATTAAGCCGGTAGTAGAAATAAATAATAATAAAACTATTTTATCATTATTTATATAAATTCTCTAATTCATTAAATATGATTAATTAATTAATCATATTTATTCTACATCGTGAGGGATACTGCTCAGCATATCGCGACTATCCGGATAATACGAATTCACTGCTTAGAATACCAAGAACCCATTCAGTGAATAATTACCGTACACTTAATTCCTTCTACCCTGCAATGTCATGATTAAATATAAGGCATGGAACTCGTGTCAAGCCTATCTTATTTAATCATTTGTGTTAGGTCACACACACACTGTAGAGGGGGTGAATACAGTGTATAGTACACTCAAATCGAACTTTAAGATCTTAAGTAACAGAAAACAAACTTTATTGAAACAATAAACTCTGTTACAGTATGGAACTGTTACCTCTCAGTGATGAACAAATATCACGAGAGCTGCTAGGGTTACAATGAATAATCTTTTCTAATAATGATAACACTTACAGTGTAAACCCTATGTCTGTGTTTATATACTACACAGTTACAAGATAATCGCTAATTGATATGGAATATAATTCTGCTTCCTAAAATATATCAATCAGATATCTTTTCTTCCAAGTATTCCATTCTTCACGGAATTCCTTCTTCATGCATATCTCTTCTTATGTTTATCTCGATCTTCTTTCCTTTAATCAGCTACTATCCTTATCTGATTGTCCTTCATCACTTAAGTTCTGATATCTTCTTCTGATGATTATCTCCTGATAATTTAAGTACTGATATCCTTAAGTCCTGACTTCCAGTATAAGTACTGATCAACAGTTAAGTACTGATTTATCCTGTTCACGTAAGATCTGAAAGCTAAACATAAAACATATTAGCCATGACATTATCAAATATATCTAACAATCTCCCCCAACTTGTAAATTAACAAAATATACAAGTTTAACAGATATTTGATGATGTCAAAAACATTAAGTACAAATGCATGAGAAATAGACTAGATAACTACAACTTACAGTCCTTAAAGTTTTTACCAATTTCAACTTCTGATAACAACTTCAATCTGTATAAATATCAGAATTTAAGCAGTTGTAGATCTTCGACTTGGCTTCTTCATTTTCTGATCTCTCTGATGTCAGGAGTTGTTCTGAGATAGTTCTTCAACAAACATTTCTCAGCATATCTTAATTCATCAATCATTCTCCTTTTAACACCTTTAAGCTCTGCAGTATCTTCACCAGTTTAAAAGATTGCAGCTCTGAGATCATTAATCTTTGCTTTTCTCAACTCCTGATCTAGTCTTATGACATAAGCTTTGTCAGACTCAAGATTGAATTCAAGTCCCTTAATACCAAGATACGTTCTGATCTGTGCAGTATTAGGCTTCATATCAATAATATCACCATTGTGATCTCTGTACTTTGGAACATATCTGCTGTCAGACTTAACAGAATAAAACCTTTTCTGTCTCTGAATCTGTTCTTTTAAGTAGTTTGCAGCAGTCTCTGTTATTCTGTCATCCACTTAAAGTAAGAAAAGTACATGCTCCAATTCTTCAAAATACTTCAAAGGAATGGCATTTTGTCTTATATGATAAACCCTACCATCTGTCATGAAATACAACATGATGTATTCTTTCAAGTAGGTATGGTAAACCATCTGTACAGATTCCAGTTGATTCAATCTCTCAGGAGTTGCTCCAATACCTGGTTCACTCAAGGAAGTTGGATCATTGGTAGTGTTGTGTACTCTTCTTTCATCAGCACTTCCCAATCCAGTTTTATCTCTAGCTTCCTTTCCAGTAACTACTCTTGCTTCAAAACCACTTGCAGTAGTCTTCAAAGATTGAGTCTTTTTTGCTTTAGTGAATCCTGGTAGGAGTGTCTTTGATCTATTTTCTGATATTAAGTTAACTTGAGCTCTGTCAGAGGTTACTTGCTTCTTCTGAATATCAGAACTTACAATTTCTTGACTCTGAACAACTTGAGCCATGTCAGAGGTTGTTTTAAGAACTTTTCTTGAAGTCAGAGCAAGATCATCTGTTAGGTCCCAATTTGTTTGTAGAAGGGGGGGTTGAATGCAAACAATACCGTTTAGTCGAATAAAATGCGGAATAAAATAGTGAAACAAAATTCAAGTTAAATAAAACTTTTATTAAACTTGAAAGGTGTTACAACTACGGTATCGGTTACAAGGGATTAATCTAAAATCAATTATTACAAATCTAGAATAAATTCGACATGAACTTTTTCTATTTTTGTAATTAAAAGATCAAATGCTAAATGCGATTTGAGATTAAGTTCTAGGGATTTTAATCCGCTAGATTGATACACAAGAACAAGATAAGTATTTCTAGTTGATTGGATTTAACTTTACAATCTAGAAATTGATCTTGAAGTTGCAGATGAGATGAAATATTTTTCTGCTCCTTTTTCTTTTGTTCTTGAGTTTTTGTTCTGTTTTTTCGATAGTGAAATAATAGTCTTCTGCTCCTTTTTATCAAACAGCCGAATGTAAACATGTACTGGCATGACAATCTCTTTGGCCAGCAAGACTTTCGGTATGACAAAGTTTACAACTAGCAAGACAATTAAAATGAGCTAGCAAGACTTTCGGTATGACTATTGATTGTCATACCAATTGTCATATTAGTTCAAATAAATTGTCTTGCTGAATTAATAACAGATTTTAATCTAAACAGAAATTCTAATAAGACAATTAAATGTATTGGCATGACTTTCGGTATGACTATCAATTGTCATACCGATTGTCATACTAGTTCAAATGAATTGTCTTGCTGAATTTAAGCATATTTTAAACCAATTAAAATCTTGTAAATCCTTAATATTAATTCTAAATTAATTAATCAATTTAATTCAATTAATCAATAAATTAATCTTTACAGATATAATTTATTTTCTTAATTAAATTATATGACTTAATTAATTAATAGAGAATTAATACTAACGCTGAGCAGCATCCATTCTTCTGACAATCTTCTGAAAGTCACTGAGACTTATGAATCAATTCCGCCACTTCAATGCTGACACTCGATGTACTGTCTGGTTCATGAGTGACTAACTTCCGTGACGTTTCTTCATGTCTTGACTTTGATATTCTGATTGAATCCTTGTAATAAATGATACCCTGACGAGATCTCTGTCACTTGATTAAATCCACGATCTTGATTTATATCACTGAGACATGATCAAATTCTTGAACTTCTTCCAGTGAATCTTCAAGTCTGCAGATGAACAATGTTTCTTTATTCTTTGACAGATGTTACTTTGTGAGATCTCTCTGATGATAGATCCACTATTTACTTATTACATTCTTATTTGAGTTGAGTTAAATACTCGAATAAACGAGTAGGCTATGACATATGCCTTTCAATCTCCCCCTATTTGCTTGTTAGACAATAACAACAAATACCTAGAGGATAACTCAACTAACAAATAAGAAAAAGATATAAACAGTAATGTAAAGTAAATAGCAGAAAAGTTCTGGATTATATTTAACATTTTCCAGATTCCAAATGAAATTTACAAGTGAATACAAGATAGATGTTCCTCTAGCCTGAACATATAACTACATTAGACTATCTTGATTCATAAAGCTCTAATCATATTACATTGAGTTTTGAGCTAATTGATTTCAGTTGTCTTCTCTTCTGACTTCACCTTCTTCTAAATCTTGAAGCAATTCCTTGTCAAAGACACGATCCTTTTCTGAAGTGAAGCTTGCTGGTCTGACTGGTTGAACTCCAACTGACTTCAGCTTATTCTTGAGTTGATTGTACCTTTTAACATTCTTTTCACAATAAGCTTGAATCAAGTCAGCAGCTTGAGTCTTCAACATGGATGAATATCCAGCAGTTCTCAAATGATGTTCCATCCAGACCAGATGCTTAGCTGAGTAGTCTTTAAGAGATTGTACATCTAGCTGACAGATTTGAAGACAATCAGACTTAAAGAATCTCACCTGATGAGGATTGTTGACCACTTGAGGACTAGCCCTGCTGGCAAACTCTTTAAGCCTTTCTCGAAGAACTTCATTCAATTCTGAGCTTCTTTTGACTTTGTTTAAAAGAACCCAAATCTCTGACAAAGAACGATTCTCAAATAGATGAAGTGACACCTTGAATGATCCTTCACTCTGACAATATACAAAAATGCTCATCTCATTTAGGGATCTATCAAAAGCAGCTGTGATCCTTGAGACTTCAGTCTTGATAGCATTCATGTACATGTCATTGTTAGGATTTGAGATTTCCAGCTTGTCAAGAAGATGTAAGAACTGCCTATCATTGTTAGTGCTCAGCTGAGGCATATCAAGTACTCTCCTAGCTTCATCCCATTTTTCACCAATCTTTAGTCTGACATCTCTTCTCCTTTCTTGAGCCTTAATGTCATGAAGACGTTGCTTTTGAAGAGTTTCTGTTCTTTGAATGTCTTTTCTCATGTCAATGATCTGAGAGACCTTCTTGAGTTCAGCTTCTTTTCTTTTCATCTCTGACTGCTCCTTCTGAAATTCTTTCTCAAACATAGGATCCACTTGAGCTTCTTCTTCCCATTCTCCAAAATCACTTTCCTCTTCAGCTTCAAATAACCCATCTTTATCTTCCTGAACTGGTTCAGTGGGAATGTCAAAAATATCAAAGTCATCCTGTTCTCCACTGTAGTAGACATCATCAGCCTTTCCTTTGTTTCCAGCAGAGGTATCTTTTTCTTTCCCTTTGGCACTACTCCCTTTCTTCTCCCCCTTAGTTGAGGGATCCTCTACTGACTTTCCTTTGGAACCTCCATCACCTCCAGAGCCTGATCCTCCACCAGACGGTCCTTCAAAATAAGTTCTTTGTTCTTCATTAGGGCAATGAGAATTCTTGATCATGAAATATAGGTGCTTCATCCCTTCATTGAGATGTTCCATGCCCGTCTCTATCTTTAGAAATCTTGAGGAGTCCAGTGAATGATTCATCTCAACGAGGTCTTCAAGAGAAGTCATTCTTGTGTGTAGAGAGTAGAAGTTGGATATGTCATCAGCTGATAAAGTTGGAGTGTCCTGAATAGAATTGAGCTTTGGTATTACAGTGGTCTTTAGATCTGAGATGTCATTCCTTATGATTGCAAGCTGATTGTTGACAGAGGTGGAAGAAGAAGACCGTTCAACCACTTGTGCTTTGAATGCTTGAGCTTCAGCTTGGCTTTTAGCAAGTTCTTCTTTTAGGGCAGCAATCTGAGCTAGCAGGTTTACAGTATCAGTGTCTGTGTGTGCTCTCACCTGAATTTCACTCGTGTTTGGTTCACTCACCTCACGTGCATGTGTTTCTCTCAATATAATTGCTCGTGAGGAGTCTTCCTGTTGCTGTTCTTCTGTACCTGCATTAAAAATCACCCTAACCTCTTCAAGAGAGGTCAGTGGTGGTGCAATGGGAATTCGCGAGTCCCGATCCTCAGTCAATACTATCAAATCTTTTGGAATAGATGTCTGAATTGCTTCAGGGATAGATTGACCGAGTTGCCCTCCACTTTCTCCAGATAAATCTGCGAGTGGAGAATCCCATAAGGGAGCCAGAGGTGTTGGATCTGGGAGGGGAGAAAATGACTCTATTAAAGATGGCGGAGAGTCAGATTTTCCCTCTGAAGCATGTGACTGCTCTTCTGCCGTAACTATGGCAGGCACTATAACCGACTCTACGTGCACTTCTCGCTGTGTGTCCTGAGTATGTTCTAGGGAAGTGTATGGTTCCATTGTGAGTAATGGAATTATGCTTGACTCAGTACAAGATGCCATGGCCCTATGGCGAATTTCAATAGATGCATCCTGTTGAGAGAATGCCTCTAGTAACTGTTCATTGGCCATTTCAAATTCCATGTCCTGTTGGGAGGACAAGGATGGGCTTTCAGATGCCTCAGAATATGTTCTTCTTTTCTTAGGAGGAGGCAGAGCTGAGGGTTCACTCATATTTAACAATGTACTACTTCCTAGTAATCTTCTGGGTAACATTTTAGACAGTGGGGGAGAGGTTGAGATAGAATGTGACTCTGTGTTTGGCTCTATGACCTGGGATTGAAGCTGTGGTTCTACAACTTCATGGTCAGCCCTATCAACCACTGGGGGTCTTTCAACAGAAGTAGGAAGGGAGTGAGAGTGAGGAATTACTACCTGTAATGGAAGAGCATCTGATGTTTGAGGAGCCTGGGTGGCTTGAACCACTGGAGGTTGAGGTTGCTGTTCATGGCCGGGAAGATTGAAAATAGGTAAAGGAATATAAGTGGCCATGAAAGCAGATACAAGTACTGGAACTTGCATGAATTTAAAGGTTGTGTCTTGGCGAGTGTAAATCTTTTTGCTAACTGGAGGGGGTTCGGTTACTGCAGAGTTAGCAAAAAGGGCTTTGTGTTCAGGTGTGAGAAGATGATCTGCTATAAGCATGAGAAAACGAGCATAGTAACATGATACCCTACGATTTGTAGAATGATCACGTAAAGCAGAAGTTAGACGTCTCAAGAGAATGGGAAAAAGTAGTTTGCCAAAATTGATCCTTTGATTGAAAACAACCGCCAGACCAATATACTGCAGAGTGAAAGTGATGTTATGAAAATTGGATTTTGTGCAGTTGGCAAACACTTTGGAAAGTGTATCGAAGAAAATATCCCATTCAGACACCAAATTTGATTTAGAAAGTTTGGTTAAATTGATCACCCCCTGATAGTGAATAGCATTGAAAAAATTTATGATATCATTTTCAGAGGGTAAATTACAGAAATTGTCTAGTGGAAAATTTAACGCTCGATTGACGACTGTTTCATCAACTACATACTGTGTGTTTGCGACGGTGAATGAAAAAGATTTTGAATCATCGGCCACAGTAGAGGTTGTGCAAATCAGTCTAAGTAGATCGACGTTTAAAATCACATTTGATTTAATAGCAGAGCTAACAATCGAATGGTCATTTAAAAATCTAATCCATGGCTTAAATTTTTCAACATCACATTTTTCCGGATTAAAATAACCAACCTGATTATGCGCGACAATTTGGAAATTGAGAGCCATTTAAAATAATAATAAGACACACGCTTTTCAGAATTTTAAGAATAATATTAAGAAAATTCGAATTAATTAAATTAATTTAATAATTCGAATTAAATTAATTATAATCGAAAAATTTAGACAGAAATATATCTCGTTAAAATTCTTAACTCACAACCGCAGTTTTGAAAAACCAAAAGACACAAATCAGAAATTAAAATAAAAATAAAAAGTTCAAAATCAACAAACACAAATTGAATTTGAAGGGGCAAACTGATATATATAAAAAAAAATTGAAAATTTTGACAGCACTCCTGTATGTATATATATGTAAGTATATATCACAGGAGTGAAAATTCAGTTTGCTGAGTAAAAACTCGAGCAAGGAAGGAAGCAGTTCGAAGAGAGAGAAGAGAGAAACTGAAGACAAAAACTGTTCGAATTTTTGAGAAGAAATGAACTGTTGAAAATGGTTTAAAACAAAACAAACAAACTCCTTTATATGACAGCTGGTATGACAATCCTGGATTGTCATACCGATTGTCATACCAGGCAAAAGAAGGAAGAGAAAAAATCAACAGAAATAAAGGAAATAACTAAATAAACACTGAGTATATATAACTGGTATGACAATCTGATAGTCATACCGATTGTCATACCAGTATAAAATAAAAGAATATATATATATATATTGTTTATAACTGGCAAGACAATTGATAGTCATACCGATTGTCTTGCCAGTATAAACTATACTGAAAAACACTTAATATGACAATTATATAGCGAAATGACTTTTAGCTAGACAATTTCAATTGTCTTGCCGATTGTCATTTTAGTAGAAATACAATCAAATATGTACAGACTCTATAAATGTACTGAAATTATATTACAAAATGGTAAAACTGAAATACAGACCTATAATATTTACAGAAACAAAGACAATATATCAGAATTTATTATTTTTTTATTCCAAAAATAGATTTCTATTGAATTTTAGCAAATAAAATTCATAGTAAAATATTTTTAGAGGAAATAAAATATTCTGAGATATTTTAAATTAACAAGTAGGGAAAATAAAAATAGATAAGATAATATATATTACATAGAAATAAGCAAGAAATATGATAAAATGATAAAATAAATTTGCAAATGAATTTTTCATTTATGAAAAATTCATTTGTAAATTCATTCAAGAACAGATCACAGATATTAACTAAATTAATCACTAAAACTATTCAACATGCCCAATTTACCAACTAATCTGGTAAATGTGGATTCGTCAAGTGGTTTAGTGAAAATATCTGCTATTTGTTCTTCTGTTGGAACAAAAAATAGTTCAACAGTACCATTCATGACGTGCTCTCTAATAAAATGATACCTGATGTCAATGTGCTTTGTCCTCGAGTGCTGCACAGGGTTGTTGGTGATGGCTATTGCACTTGTATTGTCACATAAAATAGGAATCTTGTTCAATACAGAGCCATAGTCTCGTAGTTGGTTCCTAATCCACAAGATCTGAGCACAGCAGCTTCCAGCAGCAATATATTCAGCCTCGGCCGTTGAGTTGGAAACTGTTTGCTGTTTCTTGCTGTACCATGAGACTAGCCTGCTTCCTAGGAATTGACAACTTCCTGAGGTGCTTTTCCTATCAACAACACTTCCTGCGTAATCTGAATCTGTATATCCAACAAGGTTAAAACCAGATTCTTTAGGGTACCAAATACCTAGATTTGGTGTTCCCTTAAGATATCTTAAGATTCTTTTAACAGCAACGAGATGAATATCTCTAGGATCCGCTTGGAACCTTGCACATAAACATGTAGCATACATAATATCTGGTCTACTTGTAGTAAGATAGAGTAACGAGCCAATCATACCTCTGTAGCTTGTGACATCTACCTTAATGGAGTTTTCACATGGTCCAAGCTTGACAGCTGTAGTTGATGGAGTCCTTGCTGATGCAGAATCCTCTAGATTGTACTTTTTGAGGAGTTCCTTGAGATACTTGGATTGACAAATAAATGTTCCATCTAACCTTTGATTTACTTGTAATCCAAGAAAGAACTTCAGCTCTCCCATCATGCTCATTTCAAACTTGCTGTGCATTAACTTAGCAAATCTCTTACAGAGATTATCATTAGTAGACCCGAATATTATATCATCCACATAGACTTGGACTAATATAGTATCCTTCTTATGTGTTTTAGAAAAGAGAGTTTTGTCTATGACACCTCTAATAAAGCTATTTTCAATAAGAAATTCAGAGAGAGTGTCATACCATTTTCTTGGAGACTGTTTTAGCCCATAGATAGCCTTGAAAAGAAAGAAGACAAAATCCAAATGATCTGGATCTTCAAAACCAGGAGGTTGCTCTACATATACCTCTTCATCCAGCTTTCCATTCAGAAAGGCGCTCTTGACATCCATTTGATAAACTTTAAAGTTTGAAAATGCTGCGAATGCCAGAAATATCCTGATGGCCTCAAGTCTAGCCACTGGAGCATAGGTTTCATCATAATCAATGCCTTCAGCTTGAGAATACCCTTTAGCTACCAGTCTTGCCTTGTTTCTTGTAACCACACCATCTTCATCTAGTTTATTCCTGAATACCCACCTAGTACCAACAGCTTTCTTGTGTACAGGCCTAGGTACCAGTTTCCAGACTTGTTGACTTTCAAACTGATTGAGTTCATCTTGCATAGCAATCACCCAATCTGGATCAGTCAGTGCTTCTTCAATTTTCTTAGGTTCCATCTCAGAAAGAAATCATGAGAACAGACACTCATTTTGAGTAGCACGTCTAGTTCTGACTCCAACATCTGGATCACCAATAATCAACTCAAAAGGGTGAGCTTTATTCCAGACAGTCTGTCTTGGAAGATTTGATCTTGATGATTCGCCTTGAAATTCATTGTGATGTTGTGTCCTACTAGATGATCCTTCAGCATCTCCCCCTGAGTTGTTGCCATGTTGACTTGAAGATTCTCCGTCAGTAGCAGTGGTATCTCCATTGTTGCCAAAGTTTCCATCACTATTACCTTGAGTATCATCAGGATTAACAGGTTCTTCACCAGCAACAACCTCAGGTACTTGACCATGTTCTGATTCTGAATCTGACGTATCATCAAACTTCAGTTTCTCAGAAGGATCTTCAGTTTGGATACTAGGGAGTTTAGTGTCATCAAATGTAACATTGACACTTTCAGTTACTTTGTGTTGATCAATGATATACACTCTATATGATCTTCTTCCATATCCAACAAAAATACCCTCATATGCCTTTGCCTCGAACTTACCACGACGATCATCTCCATCCTTGAGCACGAAACATCTGGCACCAAATACATGAAATTATTTGATAGAAGGTTTCTGTTCATTCAAAATCTCATAAGGAGTTTTAATGAAGTCTTTGTTGATTAGAGTTCGATTCTGAGTATAACATGCAGTATTGACAGCTTCAGCCCAAAAGTACATTGGAAGACCTGATTCACTTAACATCGTTCTTGCAGCTTCAATCAATGTACGATTCTTCCTTTCTACCACTCCATTTTGCTGAGGGGTTCTAGGAGCTAAAAATTGTCTGGTAATCCCTTTGTCTGTACAGAATCCATTGAGAAGTGCATTCTTGAATTCTGTCCCATTATCTGACCTTATTGCTCTAACAGGGACGTTAGAATCTAACTCAATCATCTTGATATGATCAATCACAACTTGTGGTGTTTCATCCTTAGAGTGAAGAAATAAAACCCACGTATACTTGGAATAGTCATCAACTATCACAAGACAGTAACACTTCTTTGACATAGAAAGGATATTAATTGGACCAAATAAATCCATGTGCAATAATTGCAGAACACCAGTTATGGAAGATGTGTCAGTGCCTTTGTGACTTGCTTTCTTTGACTTTCCTTTCTGGCAAGCCTCACATAGTCCTTCTGGAGAGAATTCCAGCTGAGGCAGACCTCTTACCAATTCTCTTTTGACAAGAGAATTCATTGTTTTGAAATTGAGATGAGAAAGTCTCTTGTGCCATAGCCAACTCTCATCTGACGATGCCTTTGCATAGTTACAATTGACTTCAAGATTGCTTCCAGAGTTCATGTCAGCTATGAACAGATTTCCTTTCCAGATTCCCATTAAGGAGGGTTTTTCACTTTTCTTGTGCAGAATCTGACACTTCAGCTTGTCGAATAAAACATTGTAGCCGTTGTCACAGAACTGACTAATGCTAAGCAGATTGTGTTCAAGTCCTTGCACAACATATACATTTTCAATGATAACATTTCCAGCTAGCAAACAGCCATATCCCTCCGTTAAACCTTTGCTGTTATCTCCAAAGGTAACCACTGGGCCAGCTTTCTCAACCACATTTGATAGCAGGGCTCTATCTCCGGTCATATGTCTTGACGATCCGCTGTCAAGAATCCACACTACCGGTTGTACCTGTTTAATGCCCTGCAATACAAATGGATTAGACCTTCTTCGGAACCCAAGCTTGGCTGGGTCCGGCATACTTGTAAAATTGGCCTTTATCAGGCAAAACAACATTCTTAATTTCAATATTCTCAACGTTCTCAATGACTGAACATTTGACCTTGTGAACAGCCTTGACAAATTTCTGTTTAGGCTTAGGCACAAATGTCTCTTTTCTAGCTTTAGGAGGACTAGCAGTCTTAGACCTATCATGTTTTCTATTATTCACATGCTGACGAGGAGTAGTCTTATCATTAGAAACATGCTTACCATTAAAATAAGCAAACAACAGATTAAAAGCACAAGACATACAATCAGGAACACCACATGCTTTATGAGAAGGATTAACAATAGGCAACTTATGCATGGTAGACATGGCATTTGTGTTATCCAACTCATGTGTGTCTGAGTTAGTCTCAGTTGCTTTCACAACCTTGACTGGAACTTTTGACACACTTGACTTGGAGACAGCTTTCCCATTAGCATTATCTTCAGCACAGATTTCTTCTTGAATAATAAAAGAGGTCTCATCAAATGGTTCAGCAATTGATTCTTTATAGAGGGGTTCATCAACACCCTTAAGCATATGTGGTACTTCCCTGCCTTTAGCACATACATGAGGAGGGGAGTTTATGCCTAATTTTCCAATAGCAGCATTGTAATCATAACATATTCCATGTGTTTGATTAACAGCTTGCTTATTGTAAAACTCTTTGGACTTCGAACAAGAATTAAAGTAAGCTTTAACCTTAGCCTCAAGACCGGTGATCTTGTCTTTGAGAATAGTTTCGAGTTGTCTATAACAGTCAACTCTATTCTCTAGAAAAGATACTTGTTCTTTTAGTTTATCTTGATTAATGTGCACAAGTCTTAATTCATTGACCTCTTTCTCAAGGTCTTTGATTTGTTGATTTAACAATTCATTATCACGACGAGCACAATCTAAGGAACCTCCTAGATGATAAACTAATTCAGCATCAGTAAATTTTACCTCTTTTCTTGACGATGAGGTGCTTGCATTACTAGCCATGAGAGCAAGATTCCCAACTTTTTCATCTTCACTGTCAGTATCATCCCAGCTTCTTCCCTTTGCCAGGTACGCCCTTTCAGATTTACTCTTCTGATTAGAATCGTAAGAGTTCTTCCTAGCTTGTTTTGGCTTCCTGCATTCTGTGGCAAAGTGTCCCAACTCATTACAGTTGAAGCATCGAATGGTGCTTCGATCAACCATCCCTGTTTTATACCCACCACTGCTGGTGTTAGAGGATGAAGATCCACCTTTCTGAAATCTGTTGTAGTTGGACTTGTACTTGAACTTGGGATTCCTTTTGAATCTGACATTTGAGAATCTCTTGACAATCAGGGCCATTGACTCATCCTCCAATTGCTCCAGTTCTTCCAAGGAATAATAATCATCTCCTGATTGATTTGTAGTAGGAGAATCAAATTCTGCTACTATCACATTATCTTCAACCTTGGAAGACTGTACCATTCTTTCTGACTGTTGAGATTGTTGTTGATATTGTGGTTGTTGTTGTTGTTCATCAGCTACTAGAGCAGTAGACGTGCTGACCACTCTTCCTTTCCCGTAAACTTCCTTCTGCTGAATCTGCTCCAACTCATAAGTCTTTAACACACCATAGAGCCTTTCCAAAGAAATCTCACTCAGATCTCTTGCTTCTCTTATGGCAGTGATTCTATGTTCGAGATGAGTTGGCAGTGTTAAAAGGAACTTTTTGTTGACCTCCCTGATGGAATAGTATTTACCATTAATGTTCAGGTTGTTGATCAATGCATTGTACCTCTCAAACACTTCAGTGATTCCTTCTCCTGGATTGGATTTAAAGTATTCATACTCAGAGGTTAGGATTTCTAGTTTGTTCTCCCTAACTTCCTCTGTGCCTTCATTAATAATCTCAATAGTTTCCCAGATATGTTTGGAATCTTTACAATTCATCACATGTCTATTCATCAGGGGATTACGGGAATCTACTAAGATTAATTGAAGGCTAGCATCCAGGGAAGCTTCTTCTATTTCAGCAGGAGAGAAGTCCTCAGGATCCTTCACATAAGTTCTCGCTTTGGTGATCACCACATCATTTTCTATTACCTCTGGTTCCATAACCATAGGAATTTTTGGACCCTTCTTCAACACTTGCAAATATTTGGGATTAGCAACCTGTAAAAACAGTAGCATCTTCTTCTTCCACATAACATAATTTTCTTTATCGAAAAGTGGAATTTTAACGGTTCCAACTTTTTGTGTAGTCATTATGAATTTTTTTGAGTGAATAAAAAATTCAAGAAGTGAAAGAAACACAAAAGTCTAGGATCTAGATTTGTACGTTAATCAGAAGGCTCTGATACCAATTGTTAGGTCCCAATTTGTTTGTAGAAGGGGGGGTTGAATGCAAACAATACCGTTTAGTCGAATAAAATGCGGAATAAAATAGTGAAACAAAATTCAAGTTAAATAAAACTTTTATTAAACTTGAAAGGTGTTACAACTACGGTATCGGTTACAAGGGATTAATCTCAAATCAATTATTACAAATCTAGAATAAATTCGACATGAACTTTTTCTATTTTTGTAATTAAAAGATCAAATGCTAAATGCGATTTGAGATTAAGTTCTAGGGATTTTAATCCGCTAGATTGATACACAAGAACAAGATAAGTATTTCTAGTTGATTGGATTTAACTTTACAATCTAGAAATTGATCTTGAAGTTGCAGATGAGATGAAATATTTTTCTGCTCCTTTTTCTTTTGTTCTTGAGTTTTTGTTCTGTTTTTTCGATAGTGAAATAATAGACTTCTGCTCCTTTTTATCAAACAGCCGAATGTAAACATGTACTGGCATGACAATCTCTTTGGCCAGCAAGACTTTCGGTATGACAAAGTTTACAACTAGCAAGACAATTAAAATGAGCTAGCAAGACTTTCAGTATGACTATTGATTGTCATACCGATTGTCATATTAGTTCAAATAAATTGTCTTGCTGAATTAATAACAGATTTTAATCTAAACAGAAATTCTAATAAGACAATTAAATGTATTGGCATGACTTTCGGTATGACTATCAATTGTCATACCGATTGTCATACTAGTTCAAATGAATTGTCTTGCTGAATTTAAGCAGATTTTAAACCAATTAAAATCTTGTAAATCCTTAATATTAATTCTAAATTAATTAATCAATTTAATTCAATTAATCAATAAATTAATCTTTGCAGATATAATTTATTTTCTTAATTAAATTATATGACTTAATTAATTAATAGAGAATTAATACTAACGCTGAGCAACATCCATTCTTCTGACAATCTTCTGAAAGTCACTGAGACTTATGAATCAATTCCGCCACTTCAATGCTGACACTCGATGTACTGTCTGGTTCATGAGTGACTAACTTCCGTGACGTTTCTTCATGTCTTGACTTTGATATTCTGATTGAATCCTTGTAATAAATGATACCCTGACGAGATCTCTGTCACTTGATTAAATCCACGATCTTGATTTATATCACTGAGGCATGATCAAATTCTTGAACTTCTTCCAGTGAATCTTCAAGTCTGCAGATGAACAATGTTTCTTTATTCTTTGACAGATGTTACTTTGTGAGATCTCTCTGATGATAGATCCACTATTTACTTATTACATTCTTATTTGAGTTGAGTTAAATACTCGAATAAACGAGTAGGCTATGACATATGCCTTTCATCATCTTTTCCATCAGTAATTTCTTCTTCCTCAGGAGGTACATAAGCCTTGATAGGTTCACCAACCTTTTCTTTACCCTTGGATCTTGGATCTATCTGTGGTTGTGATCTAGCCAAAGTTGCTTCAGTATGTGTCCTTTCTTTGATCACAATGCCTTTAAGTTTTGGAAGTAACTTTTTACCAGAAGCTTCAGATTTAGATGTGACTTTCTCTGATTTAAGTCTGGCTTCTTCTTCCTTTAAACTTTCCAAGTCCATCCCTGGATTTTCTTGAAGAAATAAATGTCTTGACATTTCCTCATCAAGATCTAGAAGTTCATCAGAACTTATCCTTTTACCAGCAGCAAAACTTATTCTTTTCCCAGTATCAGAACTTGTTCCGTGACTAGCTTGTCTTGATGTAAACTTTCTACCTTGACTATGACCACTACCCATTCCAGAGTTTCCTTGGTCACCATCATCCTTTCCTTGCAGTGTCTTGTTGGTTTTGCATTTGGACTTAATTACCTTCTCCCCCTTTTTGGCATCAGCAGGTAATAAAAGAGAGATAAGTAGTTCCACTGAGGTCTGGATTTCAGTAAGTTGTGATTGCTGAGAAGCTTGATTTGTCAGAATTTGATCAATCTGAGCTTGTTGTTTCTCTTGAGTTTTCTCAATATAAGCAATCCTGTCAATGGTAGGTTGAAAGAACTTTTTCTTATCAATTTTCCAAACTTGTTCCTGTTTGATAAAGTTCTCCTGAATCTTGTGTAGCTCTGCATGAGTATTGGAATGAAGACCTTGTAGATGTTTAGTACTCAATGCAGTGACTCTAAGCTGGGTTTTAAAATCATCAGAATTTAACATTTCATCAGCTTTAGTCAAGTGCTCAGCAAGATGTAAAGCATTTGGAACACATGAAACTGAGTTCCATTCCTTAGTCCACTCCTGACCTGTAGGAGTTTCACTCCAAGGCACTGGTGCATCCCTGATAACAAACTCCTTTACCAGTTCAGACTTAGGAAGAGTCGGTGGAGGAGTATGTCTTGAAGGACCTGCTTCATCAGCATCTACAGTTGTAGCAGCTTCACCAGTATCTCCAACATTTGCAGCATCAGAACTTAAAGAATCAGTATCTTCTGATAAGACAACAGTGTGAGTAGCAATGGAGGCTTCAGCATCCTCTAATTGCTGATCTGATACTAAGTTCTGATCAACAGCCATATCCTGATGCTCACCTAAAATCTGATCATCAACATCTTGATGCAGAGAAGGTGTTGTTGATAACTCTGGAGTTTGAACAACATCAGTAACAGGTGTTATGGAAGGATTATTTGCTGTTGGAGCTTCTAAGAAAAGTATTGCAGGCACAACCAGGTTCTGAATATCAATTTCAGCACTTGTGCCTGGATCAACAAGAGACACAGATGGTGAGTTAGCCTTGACAGATACAGCTTCCTGAGATGGAGTTGATGGAGAAGAAGTGACTGGAGCAAATTCCTTGTCTTGTGAGATCAGAGATTCCTGATCCCCTTCCTTAGCTGCTTCCTCCTCATCATCTGAAACTGGCCTTTGTGCCCTCTGTTTCTTGTACTTCCTTGTTGATTTGGATTCCTTGGGAGTTTCAGGAACTATCATACGTCTAAGCCTCTTGAGAAGCCTAGAACCCCCAATTTCAGAATCCTTCTGAGAAGTTGCTTTCTCAGCTTCAACATATTCGAGTACGAACTGAGACTGTTATCAAATTTTATTCAAAGATAATCCAAGTAAAGGATTAGACTGAGAAATCAGAACTTAGACCTATACCAGAACTTAACAGTCATCAGAACATAATTTCTTAACTCGAAAAAGGAATGCCTATCTTAGTAAATACTCATACAAGTTCTGAGTTATGGACGTCAGAACTTAATCATCAGAACGTGTAACTTAGAACTTGTCCTCAGAATTTGTGCAATAATGACACAATGACTGTTTATCTAAAATAACATAGACCACCACAGAAATTTTCATCATTCAGATGGAGTGATTAGTGTGTGCATTAAGCTAAAAAACAGACAAAGAGTAAAGTCTGATTCACTTCAGTACATCTTAGAAATAAGGCATAACTAAAATTTTGCTAAAGATCTGTCATTGTCCTGAAACCTACTGATGAATGAGTTCATGCTAGAGTCCATCTCAACTGTTTTGTGCTAATTTTATGCATCTTTTGCAATTCTGTTTTACAGTGGCTTCTCAGTGTAAGTGAGTCACGACTGTTTATCAGAATTTATGCTATTTTCAGAGTATTTCTCCAGTAATCATAGAGTGTGAAAAGTCACCAAGAAAATATTTTGCTTTTCTGATGCATATTTACTTAATACCAGCAATGCACTTGGGTCGTCCCTTCCACATTTTTACTCTAGATCTCAAAGGAGTACCTGATTTTAATCTTTGATCTTTTTGCTTTTTCTTTTGATAAGAGAGGTTTATCAGCACTTAGTACATTCAGCAGTTTTACTAGTATCAGAACTTAACAGATGAGTAGCATTATTCTAATTTGTGACTTAGTAATAAGATATACAAAGTAAACTTAACTAAGCTCAGTTATCAGAATTTGCTAGTGTTATAAGATTTCCACAGAAATAATTACTTCTTCCATGGAATCATTTTGTTTATTGAAGACTACTAGGTCAGTATCTAGCACAGTTATCCTCATAGGATTGAATAGGTACTAGAACAAACATATCACTTATCATAGTTTAGAAACATATATCAGACAACAGTCAGTACTTAAAGACATTTATCAATTAAGCACAGAATATACAATGAGATTAATTCTGTAAATACTGAACATAAAGTCTGATAACACAAAACAAGTCTAAGCAGATTTAGAGAAAGAACCTGAAACCATTCCAAGTTCATTTACCAATCTTGTAAAAGTAGCTTCACATAATGGTTTTGTGAAGATATCTGCCAACTGTTGATCTGTGGGAACAAAATGCAATTCCACTGTACCTTCATCCACATGTTCCATGATGAAATGGTACCTGATGCTGATGTGCTTTGTCATTGAATGTTGAACTGGATTACCTGTCATAGCAATAGCACTTTGATTATCACAGTAAATAGGGATTTTGAAATATGTTAACCCATAATCCAGTAACTGATTCTTCATCCAAAGAATCTGTGCACAACAGCTTCCTGCAGCAATATACTCTGCTTCTGCAGTTGATGTGGAAATTGACTTTTGTTTCTTGCTGTACCAAGAAACCAATCTGCCTCCAAGAAATTGGCAGCTTCCACTTGTGCTTTTCCTGTCAATTTTGCAACCTGCAAAATCTGCATCTGAGTAACCTATTAGTTTAAAATCTGATTCTCTAGGATACCATAATCCCAGAGCAGCTGTTCCTTTAAGATACTTAAAGATTCTTTTTACAACTGTTAAGTGAAGTTCTCTTGGATCTGCTTGAAATCTTGCACAAAGACAGGTAGCATACATGATATCAGGTCTACTAGCAGTTAGATAGAGTAGAGAGCCAATCATACCTCTGTAGTCAGTAACATCTACTGATTTACCGGTATCCTTATCCAGTTTTGTTGCAGTGGCCATTGGAGTGGATGCACTTGAACAATCTTGCATTCCAAATTTCTTTAGCAAGTTTCTGGTGTACTTGGTTTGACAAATAAAAGTGCCTTCCTCATTCTGCTTGACTTGAAGGCCCAGAAAATAGCTAAGTTCCCCCATCATACTCATCTGATATCTTGACTGCATAAGTTTGGCAAACTTCTTGCAAAGTTTGTCATTTATAGATCCAAAAATGATATCATCAACATAAATCTGGACCAGAAGTAAGTCCTTTCCATGGTTGAGGTAGAACAGTGTTTTGTCTATTGTCCCTCTGTGGAATCCACTTTCCAGAAGAAACTGAGCTAAAGTCTCATACCATGCTCTAGGAGCTTGCTTAAGTCCATAAAGTGCTTTGTCAAGTCTGTAGACATAGTCTGGATGTTTGGTATCTACAAAACCTGGAGGTTGTTCAACATATACCTCTTCCTCCAATTCTCCATTGAGAAAAGCACTTTTCACATCCATTTGAAAGACAGTAAACTTTTTGTGAGCAGCATAAGCCAAAAATATCCTTATGGCTTCTAACCTAGCAACTGGTGCAAATGTTTCATCATAATCAATTCCCTCCTGTTGAGAATATCCTTTTACAACCAGCCTTGCCTTATTCCTTGTAATTATGCCATCACTGTCAGTTTTGTTTCTGAATACCCACTTTGTACCAACAACAGATCTATTCTTTGGTCTTGGTACTAGGGTCCAGACTTTGTTTCTTTCAAATTCATTCAACTCTTCCTGCATTGCTTACACCCAATCAGCATCTTGAAGAGCTTCTTCCACTTTCTTTGGCTCAGTCTAAGAGAGAAAAGAATTGTAAAGACACTCATTTGAAGTACCTGTTCTAGTTCTGACACCTGCATCAGGATTTCCAATTATCAAATCAGGTGTATGTGATTTTATCCACTTCCTTGCAGATGGAAGGTTTTCTCTAGAACTGGATGCTCCCCCATGATCCATGCTATCTTCATTTTCATTTTCTGATGCTCCCCCTGAAACTATGCTCTCTGAGTTGGATTCTTCAGTATTTAGATTTTCAGCACTATCAGAACTTGGCTTATCAGAACTTGACGAATCAGAACTTAAAGAGCCAGATGCATGTTCGGATGTTTCTTGAGATGTGGTAGGATCTTGAGTATGCTCCCCCTGCATAGGTGCATCTTCCTTTAACGTAGTCACCACAGTTTCAATAACATCAGAGTTTAATCCATCAGAGTTTGCAGTATCAGGACTTAGACTGTCAGGATTTTCAGTATCAGAATATGAGTCTTCATTTTCAAATCTCAGCTGATCATGGTCAATGAAATCTTTAAGACCGGTGATCTTCTTGTCATCAAAAGAGACATTGATAGATTCCATGACCACTTTTGTTCTCAAATTATAGACTCTGAAGGCTTTTGTGGAAAGTGGATATCCAACAAAGATTCCTTCATCAGCTTTTAGATCAAACTTTGATAACTGTTCAGGATGAGTCTTGAGAACAAAACACTTGCATCCAAATACATGAAAATATTTCAGATTTGGCTTCTTTTTCTTCACCATCTCATATGGTGTTTTTCCATGCTTGTTAATGAGTGTTGCATTTTGAGTAAAACAAGCAGTCTGCACAGCTTCAGCCCAGAAATAGGTTGGAAGCTTTGCTTCTTCAAGCATTGTACGTGCAGCTTCAACGAGAGTTCTATTCTTCCTTTCAACAACTCCATTTTGCTGTGGAGTTCCAGGAGCAGAAAATTCCTGCTTTATTCCATGGCTTTTGCAGAACTCTTCCATTATCAAATTCTTGAACTCAGTGCCATTATCACTCCTTAAAATTTTCACAGAATCTTTGACCATTTTATCCAACTGTTTGACATGATCAATCAAGATAGATGCAGTTTCACTTTTTGTGTGCAAGAAATACACCCATGTGTATCTGGTGAACTCATCCACTATGACCAACGCATACTTCTTCTTTGCAATAGACATGACATTTACTGGACCAAATAGATCAACATGTATAAGATGATAAGGCTCAAGAATTGATGAATCAGTCTTGCTCTTGAATGAAGATTTTCTTTGTTTGGCTTTCTGACATGAATCACAAAGACCATAAGGAGCAAATACTGTGTTTGGCAATCCTCTCACAAGATCTTTCTTGACCAGTTCATTTATATTGTTGAAATTTAAATGAGAGAGTTTCTTATGCCAATTCCAGCTTTCTTCAATTGATGCTCTACTTAACAGACAGATTGCAGAGCCATCAGTACTTGTTGAAAGCTTAGCTTCATAAATGTTACCACGTCTGTATCCTTTCAGAACAACTTTGCCTTTAGATTTACTCACAATTTCACAGTGTTCTTCAAAGAAATCAACATGATAACCTCTGTCACAGATTTGACTTATACTCAGTAGGTTGTGTTTAAGTCCTGAGACCAGAGCTACTTGTTTAATTATGACATTTCCAAGATTGATATTGCCATATCCCAATATTTTTCCAATGTTGCCATCTCCATAAGAAACACTTGGGCCAGCTTTCTCCATAAAGTCTGATAGCAGGGCCTTATTTCCTGTCATATGTCCTGAACATCCACTGTCCAAAACTAGAATATTTTTCCTGTTGCCCTGCAATCACAAAGACCACTAATTATTAGTTTTAAGGACCCAGACTTGCTTGGATCCTTTGGCCTTATTAAGTTTGTTAACATTTGCAGCGGATTTAGCATCAAAGTTTATGTTAACATTTTTCTTAACAGAATTTACACTATCAGACTTTGAATCAGAATTTACACTAGAAGGAACAATGGAAACTTTCTTCAAAGAAGGTTTTATTTGATAATAATCATAGTACAAACTATGATATTCCTTACAAGTATAAATGGAATGCCATAAACTACCACAATGAAAACAAGGATTTTGTGGTTTGTATCTAACAGACTGACTCTTAACTCCTGATTTTGAAGGTAAGGAGTTAATATTCTTATTCTTCCTGCAAAAAGAAGCCAGATGATTAGAACTTCCACAGTTATGACATGTTTTCCTAGGAGCATCAGGAACAGGTTTATAATCATTGCTTTTATTCACACCTTCCTTTCCATTCCTATTTTTCCTAGGTGATTTTACCTTGTTTGCATTCTTGATATCTTTCAGCTTATGCTTAAGCTGCTTCTTTGTCATTAAGCCTATGTTTACTTCAGCTGTCTTTTCCTGTTTTAGTTTGTCAGAAGTTAATTCCTCTTTAACTTCTGATTTCTCATTATCAGACTTTACAGTTACAAACTTAACAGGTTTTAACTTTGGCTTTTGCTTAACAACAGGCTTAATTTCTTCAGTTCCTTTATCATCCTTATTCTCTCCATAACCTAAGCCCTCTTTCCAATTTTCACTACTTAGCAAATTTTGAGTTGTTCTGCCAGAGTTAGTCCAAGTCCTGATTATCTCTCTTTCCTTTTCTAACTCAGTTTTAAGAGATTCATTCATTTTTAGTACTTCATCCCTAACATAAAAAGCATCATCTCTATCCTTCTGAGTTTGATGGAATATAACTAACTCTTTTTCTAAGAAATCATTTCTTTTCTTAAAAGCAAGATTTTCAGAAGTTAATCTTTCACATGTTGAGGTTTGATCTCTATAACTAACAAACATGGTTTTAAGATATCTTCTCAACTCATTAATATCATCAGTATGAAAAGCATAAGTAGTCTGAGGTACCTTTGTTTCAGCAGCTTCAGAACTGCTCTCAGCACTTTCTTTATCAGCATTTGCCATCAATGCATAGTTCTCCTCACTTTCAGAGTCTGAAGTGTCTGTCCAGCTTTTCTGCTTTGTGACAAGAGCCTTGCCTCTGTCACCCTTTACCTTCTTGCAGTCAGGAGATATGTGGCCTTTCTCACCACAGTTATAGCATTTAACATTGGTGTAATCTCCTCTGTCAGACTTTCCTCCTCTGCCTTCAGATCTTCTGAAATTCTTCTTATCAGAACTTATGCTTTTTCTGGAAAACTTCTTTCCCTTCCTGAACTTCCTGTATGCAATCTTGGTGATTCCTTTCACCATAAGAGCACACAGCTTTATCATCTCCTCATCAGCATCAGTCTCAGGCAAGCTTTCAGAATCTGAGTCATCATCACTCTCAGAACTTGATGACTCAGTATCAGACTTTATGAAAAGAGCTTTACCCTTGTCTTTCTTTGAGGAAGCTGCTTTGGGGAATTCTTCTTCAGCCTTAAGAGCAACTGTCCTTGACTTTCCTCATTTCCTCTTGCTTCTTTGTTCCATCTCCAGCTCATGAGTCTTGAGCATTCCATAGATTTCGTCAAGAGTTGTTTCATCAAGATTGTAGTTGTCTCTTATTGTCGTTGCCTTCAAATCCCAGCATTCAGGAAGAGCTAACAGGAACTTAAGGTTTGAATCTTCAAGATCATACTCTTTATCAACCAATGACAAATCATTCAAAAGTTTGACAAATCTATCATATAAATCATTCAATGACTCATTAGTCTTTGAGTCAAAGTGTTCATACTCTTGAGTGAGTATTGTCTTCCTGTTCTTCTTAATTGTGTCAGTTCCCTGACACCTTGTTTCCAGAGCATCCCATATCTCCTTAGCAGTCTTGCAGTTGATTACCCTGTTTGACATTACATTATCAATGGCACTATGCGGTAAGTGTCGTACCTTAGCATCCTTAGCAATTGATGCTATGTCCTCAGCAGTATAATCACTCTTCTCCTTTGGTACGGTCATTGCTGCTTCACCTGCAACTGCAACAGCGAGTTTGGTTGGTTTGTGAGGACCTTCCTTGATTCTATCCAGGTATTCTGGATCTGTTGCTTCCAGGAACATGGTCATCCTTACCTTCCATATGGGATATTCAGATGGTCTCAGTATGGGGACTCTGATGGTCTCATACCGACTCTGAATTTGTGTCTTTGGTGGTTCCTCAGTTGTGGTAGGCTTAGTTGGAGTTTCTGTGTCCGGCATGATTGTGTTTGGATCTTTAACTGTATGTAAGTTAACAGATAGGCTCTGATACCAATTGTTAGGTCACACACACTGTAGAGGGGGTGAATACAGTGTATAGTACACTCAAATCGAACTTTAAGATCTTAAGTAACAGAAAACAAACTTTATTGAAACAATAAACTCTGTTACAGTATGGAACTGTTACCTCTCAGTGATGAACAAATATCACGAGAGCTGCTAGGGTTACAATGAATAATCTTTTCTAATAATGATAACACTTATAGTGTAAACCCTATGTTTGTGTTTATATACTACACAGTTACAAGATAATCGCTAATTGATATGGAATATAATTCTGCTTCCTAAAATATATCAATCAGATATCTTTTCTTCCAAGTATTCCATTCTTCACGGAATTCCTTCTTCATGCATATTTCTTCTTATGTTTATCTCGATCTTCTTTCCTTTAATCAGCTACTGTCCTTATCTGATTGTCCTTCAGCACTTAAGTTCTGATATCTATCTTCTGATGATAATCTCCTGATAATATAAGTACTGATATCCTTAAGTCCTGACTTCCAGTATAAGTACTGATCAACAGTTAAGTACTGATTTATCCTGTTCACGTAAGATCTGAAAGCTAAACATAAAACATATTAGCCATGACATTATCAAATATATCTAACAATTTGCTTTCCCATTCACTATGCTTAGTTCTATTTAATGTAAATTAGAAACTCCTTTCTAATTTCATTCACTCTGGCCAAAGATTCCTGAACTAGCATAAGTGGATCAGCATTGAACATTCTCTTCCTTCACTGGAAGGGGTAGATCCTTTATTGATCATACACTATCTTCGTGTACAAATTCCTATACCCAGTAGAGCCCTTATAATTGTCCCTAGAGACTAAGAACTAAACCAAAGCATAGTTCAGTGTACACAAGATGACTATGATGACCTCAAGTCTAAGGATACTTGTACAACTATCACTATGTGAACAACTACTGACACGTGAGTGAACTCCATTAGTTGTTCAGCTGTGTGAGTCATGTTTAGTGAACTTATTCTATAATAAGCACCTACATACTAGCTTTAGTGTCACCACACAAATGTCTATGAGAACAGACAGCCTTCATAATGAAGCAAGCATAGTATGTACCGATCTTTGTGGATTATTAATTACCAGTTAGTAATCCTACGACTAGGAACTATTTAAGTTTAGAGTTATCATCTTTTAGGTCTCATTATTATGATCTCATCACAATCCATTAAAAAGCTTTACTCTAAATTGTGGTATATCTTATTTAAACACTTAAAATAGATAGAGCCCGCAATAAAAAAACAAAACAAGTCTTTTATTAATATCAATGAAATCAAAACAGATTACATAAAAGTTATTCATAAATCCTCATACATGATTGGACTTAGGGCACATCTCTTTCACTTCTATGATTAATGATTTTGGCTGTGACTCCACATTTATTGGAGCCACATCAAACTGAATTTGTGATGGTGCATATACTGAGTCTTTGACTACAGTAGGCACTGTGTGTGTACCCTGTGTATCCCCAGTTGGTTTATATTTCTTCTTTCTGGCATATATTTGGGGTGAGCTAGTGTCCCTTACCCTCTTGGCATGTGCTCCTTGCTGAGAGCTTTGTTGAATAGATACATCCTTTTGGGATGATGCAACTAGCAATGAGCTTAAGTCCTTTTTAAGCACTGCAGTTTGTTAGGAAACTGCAGTGTGGCTAGGTTGAGAAACACTCACCTCTCCAACTTTATCCTTAGGGATTCTTTGATGTTCACCCTGTCCCTCACCTAACTCACTCACCTTCACACTCCCCTCTTGGTGTTTGGTAGAATTTGCAACTGGTTTCTTTTGTGAGAAACAGATGGGGTTTTCTTTGATTTGGTTTTTGAAATTTTTGTTTTGGTGACTTGGGTAAGCATCTTTTTGGTCATTGACACAGATTCTATGGCCACACTCAAAGGCAAAGAAATTTGAGAGGTTGGAATAGTAGGAACAGTGGTGCTTACCTCACTTACCTGAAGGCCCTTCATGATTGGAAAATAAACCAAGGGCACCTCCTTATGGTGATCAGCTCTATTCAAGTCTGCAATTACCCTTCTTTCTTGAAGCCAACAATCTAATTTGTTGGTTGGGTTGTCAATTACAAGATCTTTACATATATGGTTAGCAATAATCATCAGGAATCTAGCATAATAGATATGTTTAGATCTCTTATTAACCTCTCCTAACTTATATCCTAACTCAAACATAACAGCATCACTGAAATTGAAGTACTTATCAGTAAGAAGCATGTTAAGCATAGTAGTATTGACAAAATAAAAGTTACTTATCTAATCAAAAAACACTTTGGTAACTACATCACACAAGAAACTCCACTCTTTCCTAAGACCTAGCCTCCTAATCTCACTTAATTTAGTAGTAGGAAGTGCATAGCCCATTGAGTTAAGCAAATTAACTATATCAGCATCTATGTGTGGATTAGTAATGGTGTTATCTGGAATCTTAAAGCATGCTTTGATAATGTCACAATTAATGCAGTGTTCCTTACCTTTGATAGATAGAGTGATGGTTTTGTCACTAACTTGATAAACAACAGTTGTCCACATCTCCTCCATAACTTCACAGTAGATTGTGGGTGATTCCAGCATTACATAATTAAGCTTGCATCCCTTCACAAAATCCATCATTTTGTGATAATCTTCAGATGCTGGAATCCCTTTGTTCACAAGTGCCACAAAATTGTTTTTCTCATAGATAAATTCTGACTGAGACATGATTTTGACTACTGGTGCCATTGTTAGAGCAAGATAAGTTGCAGAAAGAGAAAATTTTGGTTTGAGAAAGAAGAGAGTAATTAATTGTAGTAGAGAAAGATAAAAGAAAAGAGTGAAAATGAATTTAGCTTTTATACTATCTCAAAAATAAACTATCAAAAGTAATAAAGTAAAATAAAGTAACCAATCAAAATAGCCTAAAATAGCCATTTAAAATAAAATAAACTGTCAAAATTCTGTCAATTATCCATCATGACATACTTACAGACTGTAAGTATTTCCGATGGATAATGTTCATTACTTTTAACGGCTAGGATGTAGGCAATTCGACGGATGAGGATTAAACAATTATCCGTCGGGAAAAAATAATCCAGAAAAATAATTGATTTTTACTAAGCTATTCTATCCCGACGGATAATGAGCATCCGTCGAGATGTAAATTTTGACTTAGCCAAAATTTCATCGAAAACAGAAAAATTAATTAAATTTCTGGCTGCATTTCAACTTGCAAAAATATCTGAAAAGATTTAAGAATAATTAAGCATACCTAACTCACTTACCAACCTAGAAAAGGTGGATTTATCAAGTGGCTTGGTAAAGATATCTTTAAGCTGCTTTTCACTTGGAACAAAATGAAGTTCCAAAGTACCATTCATCACATGTTCCCTAATGAAGTGGTACTTGATGTCTATGTGCTTTGTTTTTGAATGCTGTACTGGATTTTCAGTGATGGCAATTGCACTTGTGTTATCACAGAAAATGGAAATTCTGTCCACTTGTAGACCATAGTCCAACAATTGGTTTTTCATCCATAAAATCCGTGCACAGCAACTGCCAACAGCAGTATATTCAGCTTCAGCTGTAGAAGTAGACACTGGATTTTGCTTTTTGCTGAACCAAGACACAAGCTTGTTTCCTAGAAATTGACAGGTTTCTATTGTACTTTTTCTATCAATTTTACAACCTGCATAATCTGCATCCGAATAACCAGTTAGATCAAAACCAGAATCTCTAGGGTACCAAATGCCAAGTTTTGGTGTTCCCTTGAGATATCTGAAAATTTTCTTAATAGCTACTAAATGAGATTCTCTAGGATCGGCCTGAAATCTAGCACAAAGATAAGTAGAAAACATTATATCTAGCCTACTAGCTATTAAGTACAGAAGTGAGCCAACCATGTCTCTATAGTTTGAAATATCCACAGACTTTTCAGTAGTGTTTAATTCAAGCTTAGTTGCAGTGGCCATGGGAGTTTTTGCAGATGTGCAATCCATTAGATCAAACTTATTTAAAAGATCATAAATGTATTTGGTTTGACTAATAAATATTCCATCACTAACTTGCTTAACTTGTAAACCAAGAAAGTAAGTTAGTTCTCCCATCATGCTCATTTCATACTTACTTTGCATCAATTTGGTAATTTTTTTGCAAAGTTTTTCATCTGTAGAGCCAAATATAATATCATCTACATAAATTTGAACTAGTAAACTAGAGCCATTAATATTTCTAAAGAATAAAGTTTTATCAACAGTACCTCTTGTGAAGTGATTTTCTAAGAGAAACTTTGACAAAGTATCATACCAGGCTCTAGGTGCTTGCTTCAATCCATAAAGTGCTTTCAAAAGATAGTAAACATATTCTGAAAACTTTGGATCTTCAAAACCAGGAGGCTGACTTACATAGACCTCCTCCTCCAAATCTCCATTTAGAAAGGCACTTTTGACATCCATTTGATAGACTTTGAAATTGGCATGTGCTGCATAGGCTAAGAAAAATCTGATGGCTTGAGGTCTTGCAACAGGAGCAAAAGTTTCATCAAAATCTATTCCTTCTTGTTGATAGTAGCCCTTAGCAACCAATCTAGCTTTGTTCCTGACAACTATGCCATTTTCATCCATCTTGTTTCTAAATACCCACTTGGTGTCAATTGTATTCTTTCCCTTAGGCTTGGGTACCAGCTTCCATACCTTGTTCCTTTCAAATTGGTTTAGCTCTTCCTGCATAGCTAAAACTCAATCAGTATCCAACAGAGCTTCTTCTACCTTCTTTGGTTCTTCCTTAGAGAGAAAGCTGCTATACAGACATTCTTCTTGAGTTGCTTTCCTTGTTTGAACTCTAAAAAATGCATCACCAATTAAGAGCTCAAAAGGTTGATCTCTAGTCCATTTTCTCTGTTGTGGTAGATTAGCTCTTGATGAAGAGGCCTCAGTGTTGTCTTGATGTGTGACTGAGTTTTGATTATAAGAAACTCCCCCTGAGTGTGTTGACTCAAAGATGGGGTTCTTTCTGTAAGTGATCTGTTTTGACTCTTAGCTTCTCTTATTGTTCCGACGGATGATGCACTTTATATCTCGACGGATGAAGCTGATTGTCTACCGATGGATGAAGCATTATGTAACTCGACGGATGTTGAGTTATGTGCTTCATTAGGTTTAGATTTTTCTGTATTGTCTTTAGCCACTATTTCTTGATCACTTTCATCATCACTGTCATCACTAACCATCTCAACATTATCGAATTTGAGGCTTTCATGGAAATCTCCATCTTGCAGTCCTTTAATCTTTTTATCATCAAACATAACATGTACAGATTCCATAACAATGTTGTTTCTTAGATTGTAGACTCTATATGCTTTTCCCACACCATATCCAACAAAAATTCCTTCATCTGCTTTGACATCAAACTTACCATGTTGATCAGTTTGATTCCTCAAGATATAGCATTTGCCGCCAAAGACATGTAAGAAATTTAGAGTTGGCTTCCTATTCTTGAACAATTGGTAGGGTGTCATGCATTTTGCTTGATTAACCAAAGAAATATTTTGAGTGTAGCATGTAGTATTCACAGCTTCAGCCCAAAAATATGTTGGTAACTTCGATTCTTCTAGCATTGTTCTTGCAGCTTCAATAAGAGATCTGTTTTTCCTTTCCAGTACTCCATTTTGTTTTGGAGTTCTAGCTGCAGAAAACTCATGCATAATCCCATTCTCTTCACAAAATGATCTTATCACAGAATTCTTGAACTCAGTTCCATTGTCACTCCTGATTCTTCTTACTTTGAAGTCAGGATGATTGTTGACTTGCCTTATGTGATTGATGATGATTTCACTAGCTTCATCTTTAGACTTTAGAAAATATGTCCAAGAGAACTTTGAGAAATCATCTACAATTACTAGGCAATATCTTTTCCTTGAGATGGAAAATACATTGACTGGTCCAAACAAATCCATGTGCAACAGTTGTAAAGGTTCTTCAATTGTTGAATCAAGTTTCTTTCTGAATGATGCCTTAATCTGTTTTCCTTTTTGGCAGGCATCACACAATCCATCCTTAGTAAACTCCACTAGAGGGATACCTCTAACCAACTCTTTCTTGACTAGCTCATTCATGGTCTTGAAGTTTAGACGGGACAGCTTCTTGTGCCATAGCCAACTTTCATCTTGACTTGCTTTACTGAGAATACAAGTTACTGAGTCTGTATTTGATGAGTTGAAAACAGCTAGGTACACATTTTCTTTTCTCACTCTAGTGAGAACTACTTTGTTGCTCTTTTTGTTTGTCACAACACAGGCTTCTGAATTGAAAGTAATTGAGTTTCCCTTATCACAAAGCTGGCTGATACTCAACAAATTGTTCTTGAGCCCATCCACTAAGGCAACCTCTTCAATGATGACATTATCCTTTAAAATCAAGCCATATCCCATAGTATAACCCTTGTTGTCATCTCCAAAAGTAATACTTGGGCCAACTCTTTCATTGAACTTAGTGAGAAGGGTAGAATCTCCAGTCATGTGCCTTGAGCAACCACTGTCTAGATACCAAAGATTCTTTATGTTTCCCTGCACACATCAAAACCAAATCAGGTTGATTTTAGTACCCAAGTTTCCTTGGGTCCAGCCTTGTTAGCCTTTTTCTTTGGTTTCTTAGGTTTGATCTCATTTGACTTGGGGATCTCAGATTCATCCTTAGTCATTTGAGTTGGACCTTTGAAACCAGTCATTGAAATAAAATTATCATGCACATTTTGGTTTACATGAAAAGGCATGTTATTTGCAAACATGTTATTCCAGTAAGGCATGCTAAATGGCATTTGTGGCATACTAAATGCAACATAATAAGGATTAGGTGCAAATGGCATATTAGCAAACTGTGCATTCATATTCTGAGCAGGTATAACATTCATAGGCATTGCAGACATGGCAGTCAAGCTGGAAAAAGAAGAAGGTGCAGTCATGGGAGTAGGCATATCAATCTTGCAATTAACAGACAAGTGATTAACACTATCACATTTAACACAGATTTTTCTTGGTGCATATTTATCAGGTGTGTAGTTGTTATGTTTGTTAATCCTTACCTTCCCATTTCTATTATTTTTCCTTTTAGCTTCTGTTTTAACCTCAATCTTTTCAAGTCTGTCATTCAATTGCTTGATAGACATATGACCAACATTAACTTTCTTTTCCTTTCTAACTTGACTTGATTCTCCTAGAACAAAGTTTTTAGAAACTGATCCATATTTCTCATTCAATTTAACTAGCTTAGCTTTGCTAACTGGTTTACTCACAGCCGACAGATGTGGCTCCTTGTCTCTCGACGGATAATCATTTTGATTATCCAACGGATGATTTTCACCATCCGTCGAGTCCACATCTGTAAAGAGTCCTTCAACCATATTGGAGTCAAGCTTCTCTTTGCTCATTTTCCAGGCTGCATCACAAAAGGATTCTATACCTTGAACTTTAGTAATTTGAGCCTGAACATCTCTATATGATTTCCATGCTTTAATTACTTCTTGTTCTCTCTCAAGCTATTTCCTTAAAATCTCTTCTTTCTTCAAGGACTCAGTTAATTCATCCTTAGCAATTTTACACTCAATTCTCAATTTTTCAAATTCAATAAATTGAGACTCTAGCACATTATTTCTGTCACTTAAAAACAAATTGTTTTCTTTAATTTTAGCATTTTCCTTAGTGAGAGACTTAAGTGTAACATGCAGGTGATATAATTCTGTAGACATGTCATTTATTGCATCATTACACTCAGCTTTGGATAAATGTGCTATGTTAGTGGTGATTACCTGATTGCTTGAAGAACTGGTCTCTGTTTCATCTGATTTGGCCATTAGGGCTAGATTGGCATAGCTTATTTCTTCATCTTCATCCAATCCATCTGCAGCCCAGTCATTCTCCTGTGTGATGAAAGCCCTTTCCTTTTGTTTGAGCAACTCAAAGTATTTCTGTTTATAATCAATAGGCTCGAACTTCTTTTTGCTGGAATCAGACTTTCTACACTCACTAGCAAAATGACCTGCCAAGCCACATTTGAAACACTTGAATTTTGACTTATCAACCATGTTTCCATTTGGCTTGGCTGCTCCAAAATTCTTCTTGAATTTGAGCTTGGCAAATCTCCTGGATAAAAATTCTAGATGCTAATCAAATATCATCCATGTCATCTTGGCTCAACTGATCTTCATTCTCAGCTACCAACCCTTTACCCTTGCTTTCACAGACCTTTGATGTAGATTCAACAGCTTCCACCTTTATCTCTTTCTCCTTCTCTAACTCAGCAACCAGTGCTATGGATCCTCCTTTCTTCCTTTCCTTTCTCCATCCTTTCATCTTGCTCTATTTCAAGCTCATAGGTTTTCAGGATGCCATATAGTCTCTCCAAGGTGAACTCTTTGTAATCCTGAGAATTTCTTAATGAGACTGTCATTGGTTTCCACTCCTTTGGGAGAGATCTAAGGAACTTGAGGTTAGAGTATTTTATTTTACAAATAATCACAAATAACCTGTATTGTGTCCCAAACCTCTTTGGTTATTATACAGTTAATGATGTTATCAAACATATCACCATCAACACCATTGGACAATATGTTCATGGCCTTCTTATCCTTCCTGATTTGCTCAATATCAAGATCTGACCATTCATGCCTAGGTTTTGGAATAGATGGTTCATTGCCAGTTGCAGCTCTCATAGGTACATGAGGACCTCTCTCTATGCAGTCTACATAGGCCTCATCTTGGGAAAGAAGACGTAGGTGCATCTTCACCTTCAAGTGGTGATAGTTATCTTTGTCCAGAAATGGATTTTTAACTCCAACATCCTTCTTGTTCATCTTGTTGTTTGTTGTGATCTTTATACTCTTTGTTCTTCAAGAGCTTGCTCTGATACCAATTGTTATTCCCTAAACAATACAACAAGAATTATAGAAGGGGGGGGGTTCAATGTAATTCTAGCTACTTTTGAGATTTTAAAAACAATTATTCTAACTTAATATATATAACAGTGTTTGATTTGCAATAGTGCGGAATGAAAGAGTAATAGAAATTAAATCACTAAGTAATAAAACACAAGCTTTAAAACTTTCTGGTGGATTTTAAAGTATCCACCGATATATATATATATATATATATATATATATATATATAAGATTAAGAACTCTGTTAAGCTTTGAATAGCTCACAGCTGCTTTACAAGTTGAACAAACAAAACTACTGAGAAATTCTTACAGAATACAACTTGATATGTTTCTCTGAAAATAAGCTTGTTTAGTTAATTGTTCTACTTGCTACTCTTGGTTTATATATCACCAAGTTACATGATAGTAAGACAAGATAATAAAACAATATGTATCTAGTCTAACTCCATGCTGCTTCACTACTCTATTCCAGCATCTTTGAAAATCTTCACATTTGCATGAAAATGGTAATGCTTCTTTGTTCTCAAAATCCGGCTTAACAGGCTGCCACATTCCTTTTGCAAACACCCGACGCATGTGACTGTGTTGTCACTATCAACAACTATTTTGAATATGATCATCCATCGGGATTATGTTGAATATCCGTCGGGAATATGTTGATCATCCGTCGGGAGCCTTATAGATCATCCGTCGGGAGTCTATCTGTCACTTGACTCTATTTCACTTATACAGAATTACAAGACATCTCATATTTACAATTAGCCAACCCATATCAATCTAGGAGTCAACATGACTTAGAGAACCCTGCACAATCTACTAGACTAAAACATGTTGTTTGCAGAAATGTGCTACAGTTATTATTTTTTACATAAGCTACACTCTCGATGGATGTCAAATTATCATCCATCAGGACTATAAAGTTCATCCGTCGGGACTATATTAGATCATCCGTCGAGAGCTACAAAATTCACTAAGTCAAATCTACTAAGGTGTTTTGTTTAACTTATCATTAAGTTCACAACATATTTCTAACATAGACTCAAGACAATTTGTAGTGATCATGGAGGAGAATTCGAGAAAGACTTCATAACACTTTGCAAATCCAGAGCAATCACTCATGAATTCTCAGCCCCTCGTATTCCTCAACAGAACGGAGTAGTTGAACATAAAAACAGGATACTACAGGAGATTGCTAGAACTTTACTTCATGAGAGTAAGCAACCACGTAAATTATGGGTTGAAGAGGTACACACTTTCTGTTATGTTTTAAATAGAGTGCTTATTCGTCCTATATTTCTTAAAACTCCTTATGAATTGCTTAAGAAAAAGACTCCTAATATTAGTTATTTTCGAGTTTTTGGTTCCAAGTATTTTATTTTAGATACCCTGAATAATCGAGGCAAATTCGATCTAAGATCGACATAAGGAATTTTCTTGGGATATTCTACTACAAGATAGGGTTATCCTGTCCACAATCCTATCAAGAACAAAGTGGAAGAATCTATCAATATTTCCTTCAATGTATCTACTTGTAATATTTCTCAAATTGTAGAAGATGATTCTTATCTACCATCTCATTCTAAAATGAGACAGCCTCTTTCTCAAAAGAGTCCGTCTCCTTCAGAAAAATCAGGTAGTCAAGACTCTCCCAGTTCATCTCGATCTTCTGATGATTCTCTAGGTTCTCCTCGTGGCTCAGATCATTCTTCTGGTTCTCCTAAAACACCTGAACAATGTTCAAGTGATTTCACGACTTCTCCATCGGAAAAATCTTCACAAGCGGAAATGAGACAACCCTATTCATTTCCAGGTAGACAATTCTAATGAAGAAGAAATGAGTAATATTCATCTTCCAAAGTTCTCCAGAACAATGAATAATCATCCTCCAGGCAATTATCTCACATAATTAGATCAAGGAATCTCTATTCGAAGCAGCTTCAAATTTTTTGTGCTTTCTGTGCATTCGTTGCTGAGTTCGAACCAATGAATGCTCAAGAAGCTATTGCGGATGAACACTGGTCAGTTACAATGCAGGAAGAACTGAATCAGTAGAGCATTGTGATGTTTGGGAACTCGTCCCACCTCCTCAGGATGCTAAAGTCATTGGTACTCGTTGGGTTTTTAAGAACAAAAAGGATGAAGATGGCAACATTATTCGAAATAAAGCTCGATTGGTAGCACAGGGCTATAATCAACACGAAGAAATCGATTATGACAAGATATATGCTCTAATAGTACATTTAGAAGCTATTCGCATTCTCATGGCTTTTGCAGCTCACAAGAAGTTCAAGCTTTATCAAATGAACGTCAAAAGCACATTTCTTAATGGCTATCTCAAGGAAGAAGTCTACGCCAAACAACCTCTAGGTTTTGTTCATGAAAAATATCCACACCATGTCTACAGGATTAAGAAATCTGTCTATGGATTGAGACAGTCCCTCGATGTTGGTATGAACATCTCAGTTAGTTTCTTGTCAACAATGGCTTCGCTCGTGGTACACTCGATCCAACTCTCTTTATTTTTCTTAAACGCGGTCATTTTCTATTAGTTCAAGTTTATGTCAATTATATTGTGTTTGGATCTACTAATGAATATTTATGTAAGTGGTTTTCTGATTGCATGCATAAAAAATTTGATATGATTTTAATGGGTGAACTTCAGTATTTTCTTGGTTTGCAAATAAATCAATCTACTACAGGAATTTTTATTCACCAAGGCAAATATATCAATGATCACCTCAAAATATTTGCTATTGAACATGTTACTCCTAAGGATACACCTATGAGTACTTCTATTAAGCTCACTAAAGATGAACAGGGTACACCTGTAGATGTCACTAAATTTCGAGGTATGATCGGATCACTTTTATACTCAACTGCCTATCATCTAGATATTATGTATAGTGTATGCTTGTGTGCTTGCTTTTAATCTCAACCTAAAGAATCTCATTTGAATTTCGTTAAACATATTTTTAAATATTTGAAAGGTACGAGTAACTTGGGATTATTTTATCCAAGCTCCTTTTTCTTTGATTTAATTGATTTTTCAGATGCTGACTATGTAGGGTCACAGGTTGATAGAAAGAGTATTAGTGGTGCTTGTGAATATTTAGGAGATTGTTTAGTTGCATGGCATAGTAAAAAAGCAAACATTTATAGCTCTCTCTACTGCTGAAGGTGAATATATAGCAGCTGGTAGTTGTTGTGCTCAAATATTATGGATGTAACAAACTTTACAGGATTTTGGTATTTCTTACTCTAATATTCCTATTTATTGTGATAATACTTCTGCAATCAATTTCTCTAAAAATCTTGTCATGCATTCTCGTACTAAACATATTGATGTTCGTCACCATTTTCTGGGAGATAATGTTTCTAAAGAATATTGAGCTTATTTATATATCTACTGAGAAACAGCGTGTGTACATATTTACTTAACCCATGGCTGAGGACCGCTTTTGTTTAATGCATCATGAACTCAGTATGTGTTCTTTGTGATTATTAATGTGTTTTTATTATGTCTTAATTCTTTGTAATGATGTATAATTATTTTTTTAGTTATTATTATTTTTGTTTAATTTTTTGTTCGGAAGTAGCTTTATTTTTTTATTTCTTTTTGCTTCCTAAGTTTGCGTGTTTCAACCGAGTTGCATGTATATAGATTGTTTATATCTTTTGATGTGACTTATCGCTTCCTTCTTTTCCTCGTTTCTCGTGCATGTCTGTTGGTTTTCTTATTCATCCTCTCGTATTCGGATAACTCTTCACTTTTAACTGCACTTATATTCAACTTCCATCTCTTCGACTTCTCTTCTTTAAATACACCCCTTCATTTCTTTTCTTCTCTTTTCATATTCTCTCATCCCCAAAATCTTTCTCATCCCAATCACTCTCTATACCCTAATCTTTCTTTCATCGTTTCATAACGGCACGTCACAACATTCATTTTACTCTTTCTCGATCTGATGTTCACCGCATCCCTAATACAGCGGCTTCCGGTTCTAAACGATGACGTATTGGTAAGCTTGAGTCTGAGGTTTCAATTCATGCTTCACAAGAATCTTCTCCAGTGCATGCAAAGGCAAGTGGCTCGAAAGTGTTTTTCAAATCCATTTTGAAGGAAAGGTTGTGTGATTTAGAGCTTCTCAATCAGATCGGTGTTGCTCAGTTATTTGAAGTTGTTGGTTGTGTCTCTCTATTGTCTCCTCCAGGCGTGATTTATCCAGATCTTGTAAAAGAGTTTTATGCAAAATTTTGGATTCTTCAGGATAATATCATGTTTTCAGAAGTTTAAGGAAGTCCAATTTGTTTCAAGGCGGAACTTCTCTCTCAGCTTACGGGTGTTTCTGACAAAGGTCTGTGTCCCTACACCAGTCATCAGGCATTTGAGGATATTCCCGACTTACAGTATGAAGAGCAGTTAAAAACAATTCTTGGTGATAACTTTATCTCTGCCTCCATTAAACCTCCGGTATCTGATTTAACTTCTATCTCTTTGCTTTTGTTTAAGTTATTTCATTCGAATGTTCTTCCTTGAAAAAGTGGTCGTGATAGAGTTACCTTTCAAGATTATATTTTATTGTTAGTATTTATCAAAAAGACTCCCTGTGATATTGCCTCTTTGATCATTAATAATATGAATAATTGTTCTAGTCATGAATCCATTCATTTACTTTATCCTGGTCTGTTGACAAAGGTCTTTCAGTATTTTCGTATTTTAACCCCCTCTGTTCAGTATGATAAAATCTCTACTGTGTTTGATGCGTCTGTTTTGACGGTCAATGGTTTAGTTGTTTCTGAGTTTAATGAGTTGTTGTTTGATGATTCTCATCGGGCATTTGGTGGTTTACCCAAGTCACCACACTATGCCTCTGAACCTTTTGATCAGGATATCAATACAGTCTTGAACTCTTTGCTTAACTTAATGAAAACTGTGAAGCTTTGGCTTTCATGAACCAACAATTTGCTTATATCGAGTCTTTAGCCTCCCTTACTTCTCAAGTCAGCATTATGCGAGCTTCTTATGTACTGTTTAATAAGCATATTTGTCAGCCTCTTGATGCAGTCAACTCCAAGCTTAATCTTTTATATGCACGTGAAAAGAGGTTGGCCAAGATTGTGGACTTTGAGTTTGGCACTCTGCAAGAGGGCATGTGTTCCACTGCTAAGGCTTGAGAGAAAGAATTTGTTAAGTTATTCTTTCAACTTGGTTCTGAGACTAAGTTTTTGTCCTAGCAGCTCTCTGCCATGCAAGATAAGTCCAAGATGTATTGGCATAGGAAGAAAGATTGCATTTGGTGATTATACTTTGGAAGAAATCACGACACCTCTCCCCTCTCTGCAATTCCTCTTCCATCAGTTTTTGGGATGACCCGCGAGAAATACAAGACCAATGTCTTCGAATGGATGCAGGAACGTGATGGCACAGCCCCGGACAAAGATGACTTCGACAAGCTGTTTTCAGAATCTGTGAAGGCACCAGTCTATCCCCGGGACAAGACCAAGGAGAAGGGAACTGATGTTTCTGACTCTGATTGAAGACCCTTTTATGGTGATGAAGGGGGAGAAATACGTCTGTCTCTTTCTATTCTTTTCAAATGAGACTGTTTCTTTTGTAGGTGATTAAGACTATGCTTTAAGACTATGATTTTATGAATGATGTTTGTGAATTGGGATTAACCCTGGTATAATGGGTTTTTATTTTTAATTATCTTAGACGACATTGGTTTAATATGATGTTCTGATTATTTTTCTAATTCATATTATCATTGTCTCTTTTATGCTTAGTCTCTCATTTGATGTATCTATCTCAATTATATTCTGTTGCATAAATATATTCTGTTGCATAAATATTATTATCTGCATAAATATACTATTATTGCTACTAACCTCTTAAACAGGGCTTTAAATATTTTTGATAGGGGAGCTTTTATGTTCTCTTTGTCATCATCATAAAAGGGGGAGAATGTTGGAATACAGGTTTGTGATGATATGTTTGTCCAACAACAGAATTCTAGCAGCAACTTATCCGAGACAATGCAGTTTGATCGAAACATCTTCTGGGAGCATTTAACCGTTTGGTTTGATAGGGTTTGTTGTATTCTAGTTTGACCGGATATATTCTTCCTATTTTTATCTCAAATAAACTCTTTCAAAGATAAACATGTTTTGAACTATTTAATATTTATCTTTATCATGGTTTATCTCTTTTAACAAACTAACAGATTATCCTCAAATGAATTATTCAAATTATTTTCAAACAATTCAGTTTAACTTTCTCTATCTTATCCCTTGTTTGAAAAACAAATATGTTAGAACTTATGCTTATAAATACAACTTCAGTCTTCTCATTTCAGACTAATGCTTTTCACAATTTATCAATACACTTTCTGAAAATCTTTCTTGTTCTATATCCTGAATATTCAGTCGAACAAGATTATAATTTGAGTTGTAATTCTATATTCATTTGATTGTACGTGTATTCATATCAACTTGTGTCGGGTTGTGGAAAGGGTTTGATTTCAAAGGATTATCCAAGATAGGCAGTGGGTTGGGTGATAACAGTAGTGCTAGGTAGCAAGTATGTTAAGGGAAAGGGTTCTTTCATGGATATCCGTTTGTAATCAAAGAAAAAAAAAATTTAGTTCTATTATTGAAGTTGATATAATACATTCTTTATGCTAGTTGGCATGGTGACTTGGATATAGGCCATAGACTAGGACTAGAGGTCGAACCAAGTGAAAACGTCTTGGTGTTCTGCATTGTTTACTTTCCTTATTACTGCATTTACATTTTAGTAATTAATATTCTGCAGATTAATTGAGACTGTCTCATTGTCAGTGATATTCGTAAATGGTTTATACCATTTATCGTAACACTTAGATTATCGAATATATTGACCGTGACTTTGAATTCTAATGTATACTATATAAATTATACCGGAATTTTAGGGGGCCATGGACCCCCTAAATCCATCTCTAGCAATGTAATCTGATATTTTAAAGTAATATCTTCTAGGAGTTGTAGATCGAGTCAAGGCAGTAATATATCGTTTTCGGATTAGATAATTTTAGTTTTAATCATGCTAGAGATGTCAGCTCATCGAAAGAGACTTATGACACACTCAGAAGGTTTGCCGCTAGAAAATGACTCAAAATGAACTGCTCATGCACAAATGAACATTGAACTTTATCATTTTTATGAAAAAGTTAGATTGAGCAGAGAATGTTCAACAAAAGGTCGTATTGAAAAGGTCTCTTTCTCGCAATTAATCGAACAAACGTGTTCTTTGAAATTTGTAAGAGACAAAAAGCTGACCACGGAATAAACACCAAGTTTATCAAAATCATAGTAGGTACTTAATTAATCATTAATCTAAAGTTTGTTTACATTGTTATTTCGAATCAAACATACAAGTTTGGTCAAAAATGGCTTCGTGGCAATACTAGAAAAAGTTTGCCTTCTGTTCAAAAGTTTTCAAGAGCAAGGAACTTTCCTGTTAACTTGTACAAAACAACATTTAGCAAGACCAGGGGAGCAGTTACGAATTGCTTATCTTATAAACTCCCACAATGCGATAAGCTTCGAAATACTATAATTCTTAAAAAAATGCACTTCTTTTTTGTCTTGCTTGTTTGTGCTTGGGTGGTAGAAGCGGCCACCTTCGATACCAGCATCAATCACACTATTATGGATGTCGGAAATTTTGCAAAGCCGGGATGTCAAAGTCAATGCGGAAATCTGAAAGTACCATATCCCTTCGGCATCCTAGTAGATGGTCAAGATAATCTGAATTGTTCTGTACACAACGGATTTGATTTTGGTATTATCTGTAACACTTCTACGAACCCTCCTAAGGCCTTCTTAAGATATTGGAAAAACGTCGAAATTTTTGATATATCAGACAACGAGCTGCGCATTAGTAATAATGTGGCTGAAAAATGCTATGATGAATCTGGCTCTGTTTACAGAGATGTTGGGGCATCAATTGAAGTGGACGGAACTACATACACATATTCAAGAGCTAATTTGTTGACTGTTGTTGGTTGTGATGATTATGTAGATTTCGTAGCAGATGCTGGTATGCGTAAAGGATGTGGTACCACATGTCGTGGTGCAGAGGAAGTTGATACAGATGGATGTTTTGGCACTGGTTGTTGCCAAGTATCTTTTAATATTAACAATTTCTTCATAATCTTTCTCGGATCTTATGAGAACCATACTCAGTATAACATATCGACTTTTAACCCTTGCAGCTATGCATTCTTGGGTGAAAGAAACAGCTTCAATTATAGTCTTCTTGCAGATCTAAAAGATCCAAACTTAAAAAATAAGATCCAGGATACTGTCCCTATAGTACTCGACTGGGTGATTACGCGTGAAAATTGTTCAACAGCAGCTCAGGACCCTGATTCTTTTGCTTGTAGATATGCAAATAGCTATTGCATTGATACAGATGTTGGACAGGGTGGCTACCGTTGCAGTTGTGAAGAAGGTTACGTGGGTAATCCATATCTCAGCCCTGGATGCAAAGGTAATTCAAATATTAATTTGTATATCTGAAACCTGATTTTAGGGTGGTATGAATTATTTCCTGTCCTTTTTTTTTCTTTTGTAGATATTGATGAATGTGCAGATCCGAGCAAGAATGATTGTGAGACGAACAGTTGCCACAATATTCCAGGAAACTATATATGTTCTTGTCCAGATGGTCATGATGGTGATGGCAGGAAAAATGGCCGTGGTTGCGTTGCTAAAAGCTCCAAGTTTCCCTTGCTCAAGTTCATCTTAGGTAACAATCTGTCACAAGTCAGAAATTAAGTCTTTGTACATATATTATATCTAGACTATATATATAGTATATGAACTCATCTCTTTAATTCAGAACTGAAATTGTTACTATTATTGTTCTTCAGATCATATCCACATATAAAGAAATTGGTTGGCTGGAAGGCTGGAGCGATATGCTCCTTTCCTTTAATTACTTTTAAGGGGGAATAAAATTTACAATATTATTTTAGTATAATGTTAAATTCTATCTTTATGAGTTACCCAAATTATTATGGGTTGAATGCAGGCATGTCAATCGGTTTCATCTCACTAATTGTCGGAGCTAGCTGGGTATATTTCTTCCTCAAGAAAAGAAAACACGCTCAATCAAGAGAGAAATTCTTCCAGCAAAACGGAGGTCTCCTGTTAAACCAACAAAATTCGTCAAAGGAGGGTGTCATTATTGAGCCATCAAAACTTTTCACAGATGAAGAACTCAAAAAAGCAACGAACAACTATGCCTCTGATAGGATCCTTGGACAAGGTGGTTATGGTATAGTGTACAAAGGAATTCTAGCTGATCAACGTGTAGTTGCCATTAAAAGGTCCAAGATAATTGATAAGAGTCAAATAGAGCAATTTATCAACGAGATGGTGATTCTTACACAAGTTAACCACAGAAATGTGGTTAAACTTCTAGGGTGTTGTTTAGAGAGTGAAGTTCCTCTGTTGGTTTATGAGTTTGTTTCAAATGGTACCTTATACGATCATGTTCACCGTATTGATGGAGGCATGTCATGGCTGTCTTGGGAAAATCGGCTGAGAATTGCTTCTGAATCTTCTGGAGCTCTTGCATATCTTCACTCTGCAGCTTCCATACCTGTCATTCATAGAGATGTCAAGTTAGCCAACATATTACTAGATGATCATCATGTGGCCAAAATTTCAGATTTTGGAGCATCAAGGCTTGTACCTTTGGATCAAACCCAAGTAACAACATTAGTCCAAGGGACTTTGGGGTACTTGGACCCTGAATACTTCCACTCGGGCCAGTTGACAGATAAAAGTGATGTTTATAGTTTTGGGGTGGTCCTTGCGGAGCTTTTAACAGGAAGAAAACCAATATCTATGGAGAGATCCCCTCAAGAAAGGAACCTAGCTACATATTTTATTACCTCTGTGAAAGAAAAGCGGATTTTTCTTATTCTAGAACCTCGAGTGGTTAAGGAAGGGACAGTAGAGCAACTCGAAACAGCTGCTCAACTTGTGAAGAGGTGCCTAAGCCTTAATAGTGAAGACAGACCTACGATGAAGGAAGTTATGATGGAATTAGAAAGTTTGAGAAAATATACTAAACATCCATGGACTAATAGTCAACATGCCAATGAAGAGACCACCGGCTTAATTGGTCACACTGAAATTCAGTATTCAGATCTCCATGAAATTCAATTAAGTTCATACAGTAATGTTGGGAATGACTCGGAGCAATATACCACCTCAAGTACTGTTAGTTTGTTGCACCCACTAAGCATCCCTCGTTAAAATATATTTCACATCTAAAGTTTTGTGATTTTGTAATTTGCATCGTTATTACACAGTGCATGTAAAACTTGTACAAGCCCATACCAATTTTTTATCATAAGTTTTACATTATTTATTATAATCTAATTATTTATGTGTATTTGATCAAAAGTCAATGTATATTCAGATGATTTGCCATTCAGATCCCGATTCTACAAAGTAAATGATTGTATAATGAGAGCTGTTGCGCATATGAATCAGATTTGAACTGGAATTAATAATCAATTAATAATTAAGCTCTTAACTAATAGTGATAGGAATTTAATTAAACAAAATTTAGTACTCTATGATCCTAATACAAGTAACAGAAACTTGATAGCAATATCACATCTGAACATGGAATTAACCAAAAGAAATTTTGGTTTAGTAACCTCAACAAACAGGCATTGTCTTAAATTGATTGTAGCAGCTAGCTAATTGTCGTTGACTTTCATGCAGATTGTGAGCAGAAAATGGTCCTGTTATTTTTCTATATTTATATTTCTAGTGACAATCTGCATGTGAAAGTGAAATGAATGGTTAAGTACGTATCTGTGCATTCTTAATGTATCACAGTGAGCTGTGCATTCGTAATGATGTTGATGAACGGTATGAATTTAGAACAGCTCACTGTGATACATTAAGAATGCACAGATACGTACTTAACCATTCATTTCACTGCAAAAAGGAAACACCTACTCTTCACTTCTAGTGTCAAAGTGTTGATCGTTGTTTGTTGTGATGAATATGTAGAAATTTATATAGACTCTGATTCTCTGCCTAAATAATATCAAATCTAAACACAGAATAACCCTTTCTTGATATTTTATATCTCAATTTGTGATCTTCTTGTAAGATAGTACATGTTAATTTGTACAAGTCCTGTTGTATATTAATATTGCAAATCTTGTTCATGTTCATTTAAATTAAGTCATGCAAATGTAGCTAATCAAAGAGATGAACTTTTAGAGACATAATTAACTATTTATCAGATATCTATACAAATGTAATTACTAAATATATTAGCATAGAAAGTCGGAATATGATTGTAATAGGTGGAAGTAACTTTCTCCTGATCAATTTTCATCTGAAAGAGAAATTTATGATTAACCTATACGATAGATGTAGTTCAGTGTTCAACCAATACTCAGTATTATAGTGACTGATCAGCAACTGTTTCATAATTTAACATACACAAGTCGTTGAATATCCAAAAACATAAGAACCGGAAAAGGGAACAAGAAAACAGGACTTTGGGGTTTAGTAGGAAGTAGGAAGTGCTTTTTAAAAAAATAAAAGCTAGCTTCTATTTCTTTGGTAAGAGCATCTTCAATGCTAGAAAACCCTTAACTAAATAATCTAGGTGGCATCTATGTGGCATGTGGCAATTTTAGAGAATATGTAAAAAAAATTACACTCCAGCCTTGTAACCCCTTGGAAAAAATTATAGATAATCACTTTTAGTTGGCTATATTTGTACAATCATAAAAGCCCTTAGGTATAATTTTACATATTGATAATATAGAAAATACTATTGGAGTATAATTCTAACCCCTTAGCTAAAATTTTAAAAATGATGATAGCTAATCATATAACCAACCATTTTTACATTTTAACATTGAAGATGCTCTAAGTTTTTGTGTAAATAAGAAGTCTTTTTTGGCTTAGTAAAGATTTTTTATACATATTTTATCACTTCCAAGTCAAATTATGTAAACATTTTAATAATTTATGAATCACTTCTTACCTCTCACTTCTAAAGAAACTATTTGTTTATACATGTTTTATCACTTTCAAGTCAAATTATCAAAAGACTTTAATAATTTATAAATCACTTCTTACTTTTCACTTCTTACTTCTCTACAACAAGCAAGAGATAACTTTTTTTAAGTTTAAACAAACGACTTAATTTTATCAGAGTTATAAAGTCCCCCACAGTGAGGAAAGTGTCCGTAGGCCTTAGAATGGTGAGCTTGTTACAAATTGAAAAGTTTAAGATATATTTTGTTTATGTTCTTCATGTAATTTCTGTAAATTAATATTTAGAAGTTATTCTTTGTTATAAGAGCTTAAACCTTTATATTTGGTTATGAGACATTTTCTTAATAGAATCAATAAATATTTAATATACTGAGGCAAAGTTATTTGATTAAAATGGATTATGTGAACTTAGTCGCACATTGATATTATAAATAAAAGATATTGAGTTTTTATAGCATTTTGTGTTAGTTTTGTTTACAATTAATAACATAAGTAAAATGATTGTGTGGTCTAGTGCAAATAGCTCTTATTTCTTTTTCTATTATAATTTTATTTTATATTGATTATTTAATTGTTAATATTAAATATATTCTGTAAAAATTATTTTAATAATCAGACTAATATATTTTGTAACCCACCAGGTTCTTTACAGTTTTCTTTTTGGTTCCTTATCAATTCTTTATATTACGAAAATTTCTAAACATAGTAAATTTTTATAATATAAAAACTAATCCTACCCACTACCTTCATTCACTAACTAAATTTTATCAACTAAATATAAATGAATCACATCATTTTTTCCAATTTTTTTACTTTTCACACTAATTCATACATCTTTATATTTTTCTTAACTTCTGTGCTCATCCCATACATAATGAAAAGAGTGACGGAGGAAATAATAAACAAAACCTATTTCTTGTTTTATCTTTTATGTTTTGTTAATTCAGATCCTACATCGAATATAACAGAAGAAGAAGAACTTATTAAGATATATAAAGGTATATTTGAGAGAAAAGACAACTTTCAGTACCTACCTCGTAAATGTATATGAGTTGCATAGGTTTTTGGGCGAACTGAGGTGTTAGTCATTGTTGATAGTCGGGGTTTCTGTGAGCGGTGCTATGTTTTATCCTCAACGTGATATTGTTTCAATTCATCAAGGTGTAAGTGGTGTAAGTGGGGCAACATAATCTCTTCAAGAACAGTCACGTCCATTCGAGGGTTTGACAACTCAGTTTTGTTCTCGTATAGCACTTAAATCTATTATGAGGGATAAGTTTTCTTTCTTTTTTTTATCAGTTGCAATCTTTGATTATAGTCTGTTATTGCCTTCATGTTTTATTTCGTTTCGTTATATAGTCATTTTTCTATTCTTGTTAATTGTTAGAACTTCCTTATTATTGTTGTGTCGTAGTAACTATATCCAACAATCTTGAAGAGATTATTTTTTATAAAATATAAACTAATGGTTAAAAAGGGTTACATGAACTTAGTCCCACATCGATACAATAAATGAAAGATATTGAGTATATATCATCTTGTGTTAGTGTTATTTACAACTAGTAGCATAAGTGGAATGCTTATGTGGCCTAGTACTAGTGGGAACTTTTATATGTTTGTCTAAATACAAGTTTATTTAATTACATTGATTATTTAATTATTAATATTAAATATATTGAGTAAAGAATATAATAATCAGACTCTAAATATATTTTGTAATATTAATATTATTTAATCAGAATAATACAAATAATAATAAACAAAACATTTTTCTTGTTTTATATTTTCTATATTGTTACTTGAGATCTCATTTCGAGTAAAACAGAAGAAGTGCAACTTAAGATACCCATATATAGAGAGAGGTGTACTTGATAGTCAGTCCATCAAACTATGGGAAAAGTCCACCTGAATGTGACGATACCAATGCGTCCGCTTCCCCTAACAGAGATAATCTACCAAGAAAGAGTCCACCTAAATGTGAAGATGCTGATGCGTTCTCTTTTGTTGTGCATATGTTGTGTACTTGATGATTTCACAAACAAAACACCTAAGTAGATTTTACTTAGTGAAATAATGTAGCACTCGACGGATAAGAATTTTAGTCCCAACGGATAAATCTTTATAGTCCCGACGGATAATGATTTATTATCCATCGAGTGAGTAGCTTGTGTAATAATGAGTCTGTAGCACATTTATGCATACACCTTTGTATAGATTCTGTAGTAGCATATAAGTCATGTTGACTTTAACTAGATATGCATAATAGGTTGATTAATTGTACATAGATGATATCTTGTAATTCTGCATAAGTGAAATGAAGTCAAGTGCTTGATTGCTACCTGACGGATAACCTACAAAGCACCTGACGGATGATCAACAACCCGACGGATGATTAACAATCCGACGGATGATTAACAATCCGACGGATGATCATGAACCCAACGGATAAAGAATTCAAACATCAGTTGACAGTGACAACTGGTCACATGCGTCGAGATGTATGCAAATGAAATGAGGAAGCCTATTAACTGGGTAATAGAGAACAAAGTAGCAAAGCATAAAAACTGATAGTTTTTATAATGATTCTATCTTTTGACTTTGTAATCTTGGTAATATATAAACCAAGAAGTAGCAAATAAAAACTAAGATCTGAGATACAAAAAGTGAGAAACATTTGTAAGCAGAATTATTAGCATTTCTCTGTATTCTCAGTAGTTCAAATTTATAAGCAGCTGTGAGCATTCTTGCACACAGAGTTCTCTCAATATAATATATATCTCTGGTGGAATTGTTTAAATCCACCAGAAAGTTTTTAAAGACTCTTGTTTTTAATTACTTATGTTTTGATTTACTTAAGTTTTTATTCCGCATTGTGTTGATCAAAACATTTATATTTGTATTCGAGTTTGAATATTTTTATTTTAAGAAAAATGTTCAAGAATTTCATTCAACCCCCTTTCTGTAATTCTTGCTATATTGTTAAGGGACTAACAATTGGTATCAGAGCAAGCTCTTAATCTACAAAGAGTTTAAAGATCAAAACAATTCAGCAAGATGAACAAGAAGGATGTTGAAGTCAAGATTCCTTTTCTGGATAAAGATAATTACCATCATTGGAAGGTAAAGATGCATCTTCATATGCTTTCTCAAGATGAGGCCTATGTAGACTGCATAGAAAGAGGCCCTCATGTTCCAATAAGAGCTGCAACAGGAAACGAGCCATCAGTCCCCAAACCAAGGCATGAATGGTCTGATCCTGACATTGAACAAGTCAGGAAGGATAAAAAGGCCATGAATATTCTGTTTAATAGAGTTGATGCAGACATGTTTGACAACATTATCAACTGCAAAACTGCCAAGGAAGTCTGGGATACTATACAGATAATCTGTGATGGCACTGAGCAAGTTAGAGAAAATAAGATGCAGCTCTTGATTCAGTAATATGAGCATTTTCACAATGAGAAAAGTGAGTCTCTCACTGACATTTTTAGTAGGTTTCAAAAACTACTAAATGCTCTTAAGTTGCATGGAAGAGTCTATCAGACTAAAGACTCTAATATGAAATTCCTTAGATCTCTTCCAAAGGAATGGAAACCAATGATAGTCTCATTAAGAAACTCACAAGATTATAAGGAGTTTACTTTGGAGAGACTGTATGGCATCCTGAAAACCTATGAGCTTGAAATAGAGCAGGATGAAAGGATGGAGAGAGGAAAGAAGAAAGGAGGATCCATTGCACTAGTTGCTGAGTTGGAAAAGGAGAAGTAAGTGAAGATGGAAGCTGTTGAATCAACTTCAAAGGTCTGTGAGAACAAGGGCAAGGGGCTTGCAGTAGAAAGTGAAGATTCATTGAGCCAAGATGACATGGAGGACATTGATGAGCACCTAGAATTTCTTTCCAGGAGATTTGCCAAGCTCAAGTTCAAGAACTTTGGAGCAGCCAAGCCAAATAGAAACATGGTGGATAAGTCAAAATTCAAATATTTCAAATGTGGCTTGGCAGGGCATTTTGCCAATGAGTGTAGAAAGTCAGATTCCAGTAAGAAAAAGTTTGAGTCTGTGGATTATAAGCAAAAATACTTTGATCTACTCAAACAAAAGGAAAGGGCTTTTATTACACAAGAAAATGACTGGGCAGCAGATGGTCTGGATGAAGATGAAGATGTCAGCTATGTCAATCTAGCCCTAATGGCCAAGTCTGATGAGACAGAGACAAGTTCCTCAAGCAATCAGGTAATTACTACAAACCTTGCACATTTATCTAAAGCTGAGTGTAATGATGCGATAAATGACATGTCTACAGAATTATATCATTTGTGTGTTACACTTAAGTCTCTTACTAAAGAAAATGCTAAAATCAAAGAAAACAATTCATTTTTAAGTGAGAGGAATAATGTGCTTGAGTCTCAGTTTATTGAGTTTGAGAAATTAAGAATTGAGTGTAAGATTGCCAAGGAGAAATTAACCGAGTCCTTTAAAAATGAAGAGATTTTAAAGAAGCAGCTCGAGCGTGAACAAGAGGTGATTAAAGCATGGAAAACATCCAGGGATGTCCATGCTCAAATCACCAAAGTTCAAGGAATTGAGTCTTTCTATGATGAAGCCTGGAAAAAGAACAAAGAGAAACTAGAACCTAATTTGGTAGATGGACTGCTAACAGATGTAGACTCGACGGATGATGAGGACTATCCGTCGGATAATAAAAAGTGTTATCCGTCGAATGATGAAAATCCTCATCCGTCGGCTGTGAGCAAGCCCATTAGCAAAGACAAACTAATTAAGCTGAATGAGAAGTATGGGTCTGTTTCCAAGAACTTTGTTTCAGGAGAGTCAAGTCAAGTTAAGAAAGGGAAAAAGGCTAATGTTGGTCACATGACTGTCAAACAGTTAAGTGACAGACTTGAGAAAATTGAGGTAAAAACAGAGACTAAAAGGAAAAACAATAGGAATGGTAAAGTAGGGATTAACAAACACAATAACTACACACCTGATAAATATGCTCCTAGAAAAATCTGTGTCAAGTGTGGTAGTGTAAATCATTTATCTGTTAATTGCAAATCTGCCATGCCTACTCCCATGTCTGTTCAGTCTCAATTTCGTAACATGAATGCCATGACTCCTATGCCTGTTAATGCTATGCCTACACAGAACATGAATGCACAGTTTGCTAATATGCCATTTGCACCTAATCCTTATTATGCTGCATATAGTATGCCACAAATGTCATTTAGCATGCCTTACTGGAATAACATATTTACACCAAGCGTCATTTCCTGTTAGTCATAATATGCATGATAATTCTGTTGCAATGAATAGTTTTAAAGGTCCAACCCAAATGACTAAGGATGAATCTGAAATTCCTAAGTCAAATGAGATAAGACCTACGAAACAGAAAAAGAAAGCTAACAAGGCAGGACCCAAGGAAACTTGGGTACCAAAATCAACTTGATTTGATTTTGATGTGTGCAGGCAAACAGAAGGAATCTTTGGTACTTGGATAGTGGTTGTTCAAGACACATGACTGGTGATTCTACCCTGCTCACAGAGTTTAAGGAGAGAGCTAGCCCAAGTATTACTTTTGGAGATGACAGCAAGGGTTATACTGTGGGATATGGCTTGATTTTAAAGGACAATGTCATTATTGAGGAGGTTGCATTAGTGGATGGTCTCAAACACAATCTGTTGAGTATCAACCAGCTTTGTGACAAAGGCAATTCAGTAACCTTCAACTCAGAAGCATGTGTTGTGACTAATAAAAGAAGCAACAAAGTGGTACTCACTGGTGTGAGAAAAGGAAATGTGTATCTAGCTGATTTCAACTCATCCAATGCAGAGTCTGTAACTTGTCTTCTCAGTAAAGCAAGTCAGGATGAAAGTTGGCTATGGCACAAGAAGCTATCCCATTTAAACTTCAAGACCATGAATGAGCTGGTAAAGAAAGAACTGGTAAAAGGCATTCCTCTAGTGGAGTTTTTAAAGGATGGACTGTGTGATGTCTGCCAAAAAGGGAAGCAGATCAAAGCATCATTCAGGAAGAAACTTGATTCAAAAATTGAAGAGCCTTTGCAACTGCTTCACATGGATTTGTTTGGACCAGTCAATGTATTGTCCATCTCAAGGAAAAGATTTTGCCTAGTAATTATAGATAATTTCTCAAAGTTCTCTTGGACATATTTCCTAAAGTCTAAAGATGAGGCTAGTGAAATCATCAATCACATAAGGCAAGTCAACAATCATCATAATTTCAAAGTTAGAAGAATCAAGAGTGACAATGGAACTGAGTTCAAGAATTCTGTCATGAGAGCATTTTTTGAGGAAAATGGGATTCTGCATGAGTTTTCAGCAGCAAGGACTCCACAACAGAATGGAGTAGTGGAAAGGAAGAACAGATCACTTATTGAAGCTGCAAGGACAATACTTGAAGAATCTAAACTACCAACATATTTCTGGGCCGAAGCTGTAAATACTGCATGCTACACTCAGAACATTTCTCTGGTTAATCAAGCAAGATGCATGACTCCCTATCAATTGTTCAAGAACAAGAAGCCAACTCTAAACTTTCTTCATGTCTTTGGCTGTAAATGCTATATCCTGAGAAATCAAACTGATCAAAATGGGAAGTTTGATGCTAAAGCAGATGAAGGAATTTTTGTTGGATATGCTGTTGGTAAAGCATATAGAGTCTACAATCTAAGAACCAACATTGTTGTGGAATCTATACATGTTGTGTTTGATGATAAAAAGATTGAAGGACTGAAAGATGGAGATTACCATGAGAGCCTCAAATTCGACAATGTGGAGATGGTTAGTGATGACAGTGATGATGAAAGTGATCAAAAAACAGTGTCTAAGGATAATGCAGACAAATCTACTACCAATGAAGCACAAAACTTAACATCTGTCGAGTTACATAATACTTCATCCGTCGGAAGGCAATCTGCGTTATCCGTCGGAAGACAACCTGCCTCATCCGTCGGTACTCAAAATTCACCATCCGTCGGGTTATCAAAAGGAGCAAGAGGTCAAGACAGATCACCTATAGAAAGTTCCCCTTTCTCAAATCAAAGATCCACAAACTTAGGGGGAGTTTCTAGCAATCAAAACTCAATCACACATCAAGACAACTATGATGTCTCTTCATCTAGAGCTAATCTACCTCAACAAAGGAAATGGACAAAAGATCACCCCTTTGAGCTTATCATTGGTGATGTTTCTTCTAGAGTTCAAACAAGAAGAGCAACTCAGGAAGAATGTCTATACAACAGCTTTCTGTCAAAGGAAGAACCAAAGAAGGTAGAAGAAGCTTTATTGGATCCTGATTGGATTTTAGCTATGCAGGAGGAGCTAAACCAATTTGAAAGGAATAATGTATGGAAGCTGGTACCCAAGCCTAAAGGAAAGAATCCAATAGACACCAAGTGGGTATTCAGAAACCAGATGGATGAAAATGGCATAGTAGTCAGGAATAAAGCTAGATTGGTTGCTAAGGGCTATTGTCAGCAAGAAGGAATTGATTTTGATGAAACATTTGCTCCTGTTGCAAGACTTGAAGCCATCAGAATCTTCTTAGCCTATGCAGCCCATGCCAATTTCAAGCTCTATCAAATGGATGTCAAAAGTGCCTTTCTGAATGGAGATTTGGAGGAAGAAGTATATGTCAGTCAACCTCCTGGTTTTGAAGATCCAAATTTTTCAGAATATGTCTATTATCTTCTGAAAGCACTTTATGGATTGAAGCAAGCACCTAGAGCCTGGTATGAAACTTTATCAAAGTTCCTTTTGGAAAATCACTTTATAAGAGATACTATAGATAAAACTTTATTTTTCAGAAATGTTAATTGTGGCGCCCTCCAAACCCGGGTCAGAAGTTTGGGGTCCACACACATACACCTTATTTATAACCTGCTTATAACAATAATAAAGATAATAAAAATATGCAGTGACCCTATTTATCAACTATCGCGGATCGCAACAGGTTAAAGTATGCACACAAGCCAACCACACTTACTTATATTACAAACCGTTCAAAACCCAACTATCCAACTCAGAACTGAATATTAAACATTATTACAAACTTTTTTTTACAAACTTAAATTATTCCAAAAGAAGCTTACTAGCTCAACTCGATCAACCTGAACCCCTAGCTCTCGCACTGGACTGGGGATCCTCGGTACCAACCGGTTCCTTCTTAATTGGAAAAGAACATAAACAACATCGCACAAATGAGCTAACTAGCTCAACAAGTCACAATGACAAAACTGAGAATAATGATCATCAGGGAAATATGGTTATGATATCAAGTGAACAATGGATTATGATTTAGAATTGGATATTATATTTTCATTTTAAAAACCAAGGTTAGGTTGTTGATCAGTCACGCACTAACCCCGAGCAAAGCACACAGCACTGCTCTAACTACTGGATCCAAGGCACACATTGGCCTAACTTGACCATTATATGGTCTGACCATAAATCTGGTCCACAATTTTATAAAAACAATCCAATTTCTACCATAATAACAGAATAAGTAGTAATAAACAATAAACATGATCATTAACAACATTGGACGTTCAATAATGAAAATGGTTTCAATCTGTATAAAGATCAATATGGCATTTTCAAAGCTTGGCTGTTAGGTAATGAAAGAATTGGATAGCAAAGGAATCAACATTTCAGGGTTCCAAGGATTTGATCTTTCAAAGCATAAGATACAAGGGTTTGAATGTGTAAGCAATCTGGTTTAGTGTTTATTATTTAATTTGTATGTATTTGTGGAGTAGTATCGTATATTTGAGGTTCGTATTTGGGTATACAACAATCAATGGTCCAGAAGGAATCAGGTTTACGGCTCAAGATCAATAACAGGAATCAAGGTTTAGGGTTCAGTGCTTCAAAGCACTTGCAATATAAAACAGGAATATCAATCACTACAATATCTCGAGAAAGTTCAGAACACTTGCCTGGTACTAGCTTACTACACTGCACTTGCTCTCAATCACCACTGTCTTACCCCTTGACTATCTGTTTCCCTTTCCTACGCCTTGCCTCTTCTGCTCACATATCATAAGCATCTATCAATATTTAACTCATACGATTCTATTCGACACATACTTCTATCTACCCTTCGTTTCACCCAAATCCGATTAACGGGTTAAACGTTATGCAATAAACAAGTAAATATCGAATATACAGACCGACAGTCAACCAACAAGTCACATATAACACATAGCACATCACATAATCAATAATATATCATTTATAAATAAGTTTCGGGTCATAAACAAGCTTTCTGGTATTTAAAATGATTTTTAAAACATTTTTCGGAATTAAAACATATCGTTGAATCAATTTCGAAGTAGTAAATAGGGTTCGTTTGGCCAATTCTGGCTTCAAAACAATTTCATAATAATTATCGAGCCTTGAAAACAATTTAAAATAATATTTTAAAGCTCGAAACTATTTTTCGGAATTTTTAAATCATTTTAAAATCATTTTTAAATAATTAAATCTAATTAAATAATTAATTAAAATCAATTAATAATTAATTAAATCAATTAATCAATCAATTTTCGAATTAATTGACCAATTAATCAATTAAAAATTAACTGAAATTAATTAACTAATTAATTCAGATTTATTTTTAAATTAAAAATAATTTTAGGAATTAAAATAATAATTTTTGGAATTTTCAGAAATTAAAAACAAATTTTTATAATTAAAATAAATAGGAAATGTGATTTTTAAATATTTTTAAAATAGTAATCCAAAATTTGCAAGTTCTGGAAACCTCAGGGACCTAACTTCATCATTTTTAAAACTATAGGTACTAAACTGCAATTTTACAACCCCCGCCGCCAGAAAATACAGGGGTGGCCGGAGAACACGATTCCGGCACCCTCACCTCACCACAAGCTCCAGATCACATCTACAGACAACCGGAAACTTATTCATGCAATCAAATCATTCAAATAACCCCAGACTTGGCCGGAAATTGGCCAAGAACATTGCCGGTTTCCAGCGAACTTCGGAAATTTTCAAAACACAACTCCCTTCAATTCAGACATCCTCTGTTAACGAGCTATATACCAATCGATTGCAAATTTCATAAGGAACATAATCCACTATAAATCAACAGCTAATAACCCCTAAATCAAAAAGCCCCAAATTTCAATTGAAAACATTCATACGGGTTATAAACCCTAATTTTAAAATTCGAGAATTAAACCCACTTTTGAACATGTTATTGAAAGCCCCAAATTTCAATTGAAAACATTCATACGGGTTATAAACCCTAATTTTAAAATTCGAGAATTAAACCCACTTTTGAGCATGTTATTGAACTCCAAATCAGACGTATGACATATGAAAATCATCAGGAAAACAAGCTCTACAACATGCAAGCATCAAATCATACAAACAATCATCCGATCAGAAAATAAACCTTGATTTCTGCAGTGATTTGGAACACAGAATCTGATAGAACACCTCAAGACCTTTGGATTGAGTACTCGAGCTTTCCAAACGGACTCCGGTAACACCTCCGATTGTTGGTTTGATTCTCAGAAAGGTTTATGAATATATGAATTTTCTCTGAAAATTTATATAATTACTGACTGCAAATGATTTTTGATACGAAATAAAATACGGTAAAGGCTATTTATAATTACGAAAAATTAGTATCCTGTTGGATCATTCCGCATATAAAATGGTACGTTTATTTGTAAAAACTGATCCTAACGGTATCGGTTTTCGGGACAGTTATCCAAACCAGTACAATTTGTACTGCGGTCTTGGTCTCAGCGCCTGGTTACACGTACTACGAGGTGATAATTGGGATAGTTTAATAAAAAGGTCCAGTTTATCGAAAATACGAGTTTTATTAATTTACCGAAACGAATATTGTATCGAAAATGTTGCGCCGGGACCTGCGCAGGACAAACTGTACGCCGGATCGAAAAAGTCGAAACATGGAATATGCTCGGAATATTACAATTAGGTTAGGAAGGAGTTCTCGGAAGAGTTTCGGGTTCCAAAAATGTAACAACGGATGACGTCGGGTGGTTCCCGTTTTTATAAAATAGATTTTAAATACTCGGAAAAAGATTTTATAAATTTCATATGATCCTTATAAATTCATAAATCAACATAAAAACAATTAGGAAGATATGACAATCATCTATATTTTATTTTGGACATATAAAAATTAAAATACTCAATTAATAATATTTTTAAACATCCAAACACATTTAACACTTAACAATTAATTCACAGAATAGATACTGAACACATATATTAATTATTTATTAGCAAAAATAATTACACGATATATCTCGGATATTACATCCTTCCCCCCTTAAAAGGATTCTGTCCTCAGAATCTCCTAAGAAAACAAATGAGGGTACTTTTCTCTCATATCACTTTCCAACTCCCAGGTTGACTCTTCAACCTTTGGGTTTCTCCATAACACTCTTACTAGCTTCACCATTTTATTTCTCAATACCTTCTCTCTTTTCTCTAAAATCTCTATCGGACTCTCTACATATGACAAATCTGCCTGATGCTCTATTGGCTCATATTCTATTACATGCCTAGAGTCTGGATTATATTTCTTAAGCATTAATACGTGAAAAATATTGTGAATGTGCTCCATGTGCGGAGGTAACGCCAACTCATAAGCTACTTTGCCAACGCGCTTTAGAATCTCAAAAGTTCCGACATACCTTAGGCTCAACTTTCCTTTCTTTCCAAACCTTGTTAGTCCCTTCCACAGTGATACTTTTAGTAATACCAAGTTTCCTTCTTCGAATTCCATGTTTTTCCTGGACTGATCTGCATATTTCCTTTGACGGTCATGTGCGGCTATTAATCTCTTCTGGATAATTTTAACCACTTCTTTTATCTGCTGTACTAGTTCAGGTCCAAGTATTTTGTGTTCTCCTACTTTGTCCCAATACACTGGAGATCTGCATTTGCGTCCATAAAGGGCTTCATAGGGTGGCATCCCAATACTGGCATGATAATTGTTGTTATAAGCAAACTCTACGAGAGGTAAATGCTCGTCCCAACTTCCTTTGAAATCAATAGCACAAACACGTAACATGTCCTCGATTGTCTGAATCATTCTTTCACTTTGGCCGTCCGTTTGGGGTGATAAGCCGTACTCATATTCAATCTCGTTCCCAAACATTCTTGAAAACTTTTCCAAAATCTTGAATTAAATCTTGGATCTCGATCAGATACGATAGACACAGGAACTCCATGGCGAACTACAATTTCCCTCAGGTACATATGGACCAACTTGTCGAGTGAAAATCTTTCATTTATAGGCAGAAAATGAGCTGACTTGGTAAGTCTATCCACTATAACCCAAATGGCATCATGATTAGCTCTTGTCCTTGGTAATCTAACTATGAAATCCATGGCAATATGTTCCCACTTCCACTTTGGAATCTCCAATGGCTGTAGCAATCCACTTGGTCTTTGATGTTCGGCTTTAACTCTCTGACATGTATAACATCTGCTAACCCATTCTTTAATTTCCCTCTTCATATCTGGCCACCAATAACTTTCCTTTAAATCTCTGTACATTTTGATACTCCCTGGATGGATGGAATATCTTGAATTATGTGCTTCCTGTAAAATTTCATTCTTCAGCTCCGTCACCGGTGGAATCCAAATTCTAGAAGAAAACCTCAGAATACCTTGATCATCCTTCTGTGTGCACAATTCCTCACCTACCAAACGATTTATATCTTGATCCATTACATCTCCCTGACATTTCTTTATTTTCTCTAGCAACTCCGGCTGAAAAGTCATACTGTACACTTTTGCTTCATTAGGCCTGCAAACTTTAATCTCCAATTCCAGTTTCTGAAACTCCTTATATATCTCTTCAGGTACTGATAACACATTTAACTTTTCCTTCCGACTTAACGCGTCTGCTACAATGTTCGCTTTACCGGGATGATAATTAATCGAGCAGTCGTAATCCTTGATCAATTCTAACCATCTCATTTGCCTCATATTAAGCTCCTTCTGAGTGAATATATACTTTAAGCTTTTGTGATCCGTGAAAATCTCACACTTTTCTCCATACAGATAATGTCTCCAAATCTTCAAAGCAAAAACTATGACTGCTAGCTCCAAATCATGAGTAGGATATTTCTGTTCGTGTGGTTTCAATTGCCTTGACGCATACGCAATCACCTTATCGTGCTGCATTAGAACACATCCTAGTCCTTTATGAGAAGCATCGCTATAAATTACGAAATTCCCTTGATCGTCTGGAAGTGACAAAACAGGTGCTGTGATTAATCGTTGCTTCAATTTCTGAAAACTTTCTTCGCACTTGTCATTCCATATAAACTTTTCATTCTTCCGTGTAAGCTTTGTCAATGGTGTTGCAATCCTTAAAAATTTTTGAACGAATCGACGATAATATCCCGCTAATCCCAAGAAACTTCTTACCTCGGTGGGTGTTCTCGGTCTTTCCCAGTTTATAATTGCCTCGATCTTTGCTGGGTCCACTTTGATCCCTTCATTACTGACTATGTGTCCTAAGAACTGAACTTCCTGTAGCCAAAACTCACACTTCGAGAATTTAGCATATAACTTCTTTTTCCTTAAAATCTCCAAAGCTGTTCTCAAATGTTCCGCATGATCCTCTTCCATTTTTGAATAAATCAAAATATCATCTATAAACACAATAACGAATTTGTCCAAGTATTCCTTGAAAATTCTGTTCATCAGGTCCATAAACGTTGTCGGGGCGTTGGTCAATCCAAAAGACATCACTAAAAATTTGTAATATCCGTACCTTGTTCTGAAAGCTGTCTTCGGTATATCTTCGGGCTTAATCTTCAGTTGATGATATCCCGATCTTAAACCAATCTTGGAGAAGTACTTGGCTCCCTTCAGTTGATCAAACAAATCATCAATTCTGGGTAACGGATACTTATTCTTGATTGTAAGCTTGTTGAGCTCCCTATAGTCAATGCACAGTCTCATGCTTCCATCTTTCTTCTTGACAAATAATACCGGGGCTCCCCACGGGGATACACTAGGTCTGATTACTCCTTTCTCTAACAGCTCTTGCAATTGCTACGCTAGCTCTTTCATCTCAACGGGCGCCATCCTATACGGGGCCTTGGATACCGGTTCTGTTCCAGGTGCTAAGTCGATTGCAAACTCAATTTCTCTATCTGGAGGAAGTCCTGGTAACTCGTCGGCAAACACGTCTGGAAATTCATTCACTACTGGAATATCTTCAAGTTTCGCTGGCTCCTGACTCCTATCAATCACATATGCCACGAAATGCTCGCATCCTTGTCATAGTAACTTCTTGGCTTGAATCATCGTTAAGAACTTCTTTACTTGTTTCTGGCCCTTGAACGTTACTATTTTTTCGTCTGGCGTTTTCACCATTACCTTCTTATTTCGACAATCTATCTGGGCATCGTGCTTAGATAACCAATCCATTCCTAAGATAACGTCAAATTCTCCTAACTTAAATGGTATCAAATCTATACAAAACTTACTACCATAAATCTCAATCTCACAATTCCCACAAACTTGATTAACAGATACTCGTTCTTGATTTGCCAATTCCACAGTCATTATTTCATTTAAATACTCAACTGGACAATTTAACTTACTAACAAAATCTTGTGAAATAAACGATCGAGTTGCTCCCGAATCTATTAACACTTTGGTACATAAAGAATTCACATTAAGTGTACCTACCACGACATTCGTATCCTGGATAGCATCCTTCACAGACATGTCAAAAACTCTAGCCCTTGGAGTCTCATTCACTGCTGGGGTAGATCTCATAATCCTCAATGCATTACTGACTGGGGCTGGTGTCTTGCAATCCCTAGCTATATGTCCTGGTTTCCCACATTTAAAGCACATAAATCCAATGGCTGGAACCTTCACTGCTGGATTCCGGATAGGCTGATCCTTATTTACTGACTCTCTTGCTGGCTGATTTCGGCACTCCCTTGAATAGTGCCCTTTCTGATTGCACTTGCAACAAACTATATTCAAGTTATTACAAACCCCCCCCCCATGCTTCTTCCCACATATTTGACAATCTGGAAAAGTTAATCTCAACTGATTTGGCTGATTCGCATTAACTGGACGGTTGCCCTGGCTTCCGTCGCTTGCATTCTGTCTCCTGAAATTAAAATTCCTCCCTGGCTGAAACTTGCCCTTCTTAAAATTTGGAAACTTCCCTGGTTGTGACTGACCTTCATTCCCTTCAAATTTCCTTTTCTTGCTTTCTTTCTCCTTCTGTGACATCTCACTCTCTGTCTCTGCGATCATAGCCTTCTGTACAACTTCTGCATAAGTATCCAATTCAAAAATGGCTACCTTCCCTCTGATCCATGGTTTCAAACCTTGCTTAAATCTTTTAGCCTTCTTCCTGTCAGTATTCACATACGACGACACATACCTTGACAATTCCTCAAACTTACTCTCATAATCTGCTACCGACATGTTTCCTTGCTTTAGTTCTAAAAACTTCAACTCCATCTGATCCTGGACAAACTGAGGAAAATACTTTTCTAAAAACAACTCCTTAAACCTCTCCCAAGTAATAACATTTGTACCTTCCAATGTCTTCACCACCTCCCACCAAAAGGTGGCCTCATTCTTCAAATAGTAACTCGCAAACTCAACCTTTTGTTCGTCCTTTACTTTTATAAGGCAAATGCCTTCTCTATCTCCTTTAACCAAACATTTGCTTCAATCGGTTCTAAGGAACCCTTGAATTCTGGTGGGTTTACTGCCTGAAAAGTTTTGAAACTTACCTGGGGATTGGTCTGTCTTTGTTGTTGTTGTTCCAGGTGAACTATTTATTGGGCCAAGATTTGAAGAATCTGGGCTATTGCTGGGTCTATAGGTCCTGGGTTTGCATTCTGGTTTGTATCATCTTGGTTGTTATTATTGTTGTTGTTGGTTTCTTCATTCTGGGTGTTGGTGCGGGTATTTCTTCTAGGAGGCATTTTCTGTAAAGAATCAAACAACTTATTTAGCTTTTAAATCAAATTCTTTGCATAAAAGAAAAGTTTTGTAAAACAGAAATATTTCTTTTTGAAAACAGTTATAACTAAGTAAATTGCATGCTTCTTTACAGAATATAAATAGTTATGAAAAATAGGGTACATGGTATCACAGGGGTATAACTGGTGCAATAAATAAGGTAAGGTAAAATAGGTTGTTAGGTCACACTCACTATAGAGGGGGTGAATACAGTGTATAATATAATCAAATCGAACTTCAATATCGTAAGTAACAGAAAACAAACTTTATTGAAACAATAAACTCTGTTACAGTATGGAACTGTTACCTCTCAGTGATGAACAAATATCACGAGAGCTGCTAGGGTTACAATGAATAATCTTCTCGAATAATGATAACACTTCTAGTGTAAACCCTATGTCTGTGTTTATATACTACACAGTTACAAGATATTTGCTAATTGATATGGAATATAATTCTTCTTCCTAAAATACATCAATCAGATATCTTTTCTTCCAAGTATTCCATTCTTCACGGAACTCCTTCTTCATGCATATCTCTTCTTATGTTTATCTCGATCTTCTTTTCTTTAATCAGCTACTTCCCTTATCTAATCGTCCTTCAGCACTTAAGTTCTGATATCCAACTTCTGATGATTATCTCCTGATAATATAAGTACTGATATCCTTAAGTCCTGACTTCCGGTATAAGTACTGATTCCCAGTTAAGTACTGATTTGTCCTGTTAAGTAAGATCTGAAAATTAAACATAAATCATATTAGCCATGACATTATCAAATATATCTAACAATCTCCCCCAACTTGTAATTTAGCATAATATACAAGTTTAACGGATATTTGATGATGTCAAAAACATTAAGTACAAATGCATGAAAATTAGACTAGATAGCTACAACTTACAGTCCTTAAAGCTTTACCAATTTTTAACTTCTGATAACAACTTCAGTCTGTACAAATATCAGAATTTAAGCAGTTGTAGATCTTTGACTTGGCTTCATTTTCTAATCTCTCTGATGTCAGGAGTTGTTCTGAGATAGTTCTTCAACAAACATCTCTCAGCATATCTAAGTTCATCAATCATTCTCCTTTTGGCATCTTTAAGCTCTGCAATATCTTCACCAATTTAAAAGATTGCAGCCCTGAGATCATTAATCTTTGCTTTTCTTATATCCTGATCCAGTCTGATCAAATAAGCTTTATCAGACTCAAGATTGAATTCCACAGCCCTATACCCTAGAAAGGTAGTTATAATTTGAGCAGAATTGGGCTTCATTTCAACTATATCATCCTTGTGATCTCTGTACTTTGGAACATATATGCTGTCAGAATTAACAGAATAAAGCCTTTTCTATCTCTGAATCTGATCCTTCAAATAGTTTGCAGCAGTTCCTGTTATTCTGTCATCCACTTGAAGTAAGAATAGTACATGCTCCAGTTCTTCAAATTACTTCAATGGAATGGCATTTTGTCTTATATGATAAACCCTACCATCTGTCATGAAATACAACAAGATGTATTCTTTCAAGTAGGTATGGTAAACCATTTGTACAGATTCTAGTTGATTCAATCTCTCAGGAGTTGCTCCAATACCTGGTTTACTCAAGGAAGTTGGATCATTGGTAGTGTTCTGTATTCTTCTTTCATCAGCACTTCCCAATCCAGTTTTATCTCTTGCTTCCTTTCCAGTAACTACACTAGCTTCAAAACCACTTGCAGCAGTCTTTAAAGGTTGAGTCTGTTTTGCTTTAGTGAATCCTGGTAGGAGTGTCTTTGGTCTATCTTCTGATATCAAGTTAACTTGAGCTATGTCAGAGGTTACTTGCTTCAAAATATCAGAACTCACAGTTTCTTGACTCTGAACAACTTGAGCCATGTCAGAGGTTGTTTTAGGAACTTTTTTTGAAGTCAGAGCAAGATCATCCTTTTCATCAGTAATTTCTTCATCCTCAGGAGGTACATAAACCTTGATAGGTTCACCAACCTTTTCTTTACCCTTGGATCTTGGATCTATCTGTGGTTATGATCTAGCCAATGTTGCTTCAGAATGTGTCCTTTCTTTGATCACAATGCCTTTGAGTTTTGGAAGTGGCTTTTTACCAGAAGCTTCAGATTTAGATGTGACTTTCTCTGATTTAAGCCTGGCTTCTTCTTCCATTAAACTCTCCAAGTCCATTCCTGGATTTTCCTGAAGAAATAACTGTCTTGACATTTCCTCATCAAGATCTAAAAGTTCATCATAATTTATCCTTTTACCAGTAGCAGAACTTATTATTTTCCTAGTATCAGAACTTGTCCTGTGACTTGTGATTTCAGCTTTTCTTGATGTGAATCCTCTACCTTGACTATGACCTCTACCCATTCCAGAGCTTCCTTGATCATCTTTTCCATCATCCTTCCCTTTCAGTGTCTTGTCAGTCTTGCATTTGGACTTAATTACTTTCTCCCCCTTTTTGGCATCAGCAGGTAATAGGAGAGAGACAAGCAATTCCACCGAGGATTGGATTTCAGTAAGTTGAGATTGCTGAGAAGCTTGATTTGTCAAAATATCATTAATCTGAGCTTGTTGTTTTTCTTGAGTCTTCTCAATATCAGCAATCCTGTCAAAGGTAGGTTGAAAGAACCTTTTCTTATCAAGTTTCCAAACTTCTCCTTGCTTAATAAATTCTTCCTGAATCTTGTGTAGCTCTGCATGAGTAGTTGAATGAAGACCTTGTAGATGTCTAGTACTCAATGCAGTGACTCGAAGCTGGGTTTTGAAATCATCAGAATTTAACATTTCATCAGCTTTAGTCAAGTGCTCAGCAAGATGAATCTCATTTGGAACACAACTGAGTTCCATTTCTTAGTCCACTCCCGTCCTGCAAGAGTTTCACTCCAAGGCACTGGTGCTTCTCTGGTAACAAACTTCTTAACCAGTTCAGACTTAAGAATAGGTTGTTGAGGAGCATGTCCTGAAGGACCTGCTTCTTCAGCATCTGCATTTGGAGCAGCATCACCAGTAACTCCAGCATTTGCAGCATCAGAACTTACAGAATCAGTATCCTCTGATAAAACAATAGTGTGAGTAGCAATGGAGGCTTCAGCATCCTCTAATTGCTGATATGGTTCTAAGTTCTGATCAACAGCCATATCTTGATGCTCACCTAAAGTCTGATCATCAGCATCTTGATGCAGAGAAGGTGTTGTAGATAACTCTGGAGTTTGAACAGCATCAGTAACAGGTGTTGTTGAAGGATTAGTTGCTGTTGGAGCTTCTAAGAGAATTACTTCAGGCACAACCAAGTTTTGAACATCAATATCAGCACTTGTGCCTGGATCAACAGGAGATACAGAGGATGTGTTGACCTTTTCAGAAACAGCTTCCTTAGATGGAGTTGATGGAGAAGCAGTGACTTTAGCAAATTCCTTTTCTAGTGAGATCAGAGATTCCTGATCCCCATCATTAGCTGCTTCCTCTTCATCATCTGAAACTGGCCTATTTGCCCTCTATTTCTTGTATATCTTTGAAGATTTGGATTCCTTAGGAGTTTCAGAAACTGTCATTCTTCTAAGCCTCTTGAGAAGCCTAGATCCCCCAATTCCAGAATCCTTCTGAGAAGTCACTTTCTCAGTTTCTTTTACAACAGGTTCTGAAGAAGGAACCTGGTCCTCAGTATCAGATTCATATCTCAAGGCAATCCTTCTTCTCTTTTGAGGTGTTTGAGGAACAGTCTTTGTCCTCTTAGGTTTGGAAGATGAAGACTTCACAGTAGATACTGAGGGATGAGGTTCTGATGGTTGAACATCAGGATAAAGTGCAGTGTACTTAAGAGGGTCATAGGTGATTAATGCTTGTTTGACAGATTAAGGTATTAAGAGGGGTCTTAACACAGCCTTCTTATTATCAGTAGATAATAAATCAGTGAAAGCTCTTTTAGCTAGTCTAAAGGATGGAATTAAATCACCAAAACTTTGGGGCTGATTACAACAGAACCTATGAATAAGCTGACAAAATCTGGCAAAATATACAGTATTTCGATCTTCTGTCATCCTATCCCCAATAAAACCTAAGACAGCACTTGCATAATCAAAATCAGTTTGATTTATAAGAGCATACCCGATTTGTTGGCTGAATATGGGAATTGCATCAAAATTTGAGCATTTGTTAGCAAAAGCCTTGGTAATGCAGTCAAAAAAGAAACTCCATTCCCTCCTTATGAAAGATCTCTTTAACTTGCCAAGCTTTGCCAATGTTCCCTCATATCCTAGACTGGCCATCATGTTTTGAAGAACCGGTTCGTCAACAGTAGAATAAACACAGTTCTCAGGTAGCTGCAGTGCTTGTCGAACCGTAGACAAAGTCACAACATACTCATTGTCCCCTGATGAAAAGATAATACTTGGGGACCCTTGAGCACCACCATCATCATATACTCCACTCCTCCAGAACTCCAGTACTTGAACTCCAGAGACTGATTCAGGCTCAGTTAGAGCGTACCAAATATCAGAACTAGTGAGAAAATCCTGAATAAAATGAAGTTCAGAGGGTGCCTCTGATGTGTGAAGTATAGCAGAGAAGTTATTAGGAACAAACTTTGCTCCATTGAAGATTATGTCCTTGGGTGCCATGTGAAAAGTTGAGATTGAAGAGTGCCTGGTAGGTGTTTGATAAAATGTCTGTATAAAAAAATGTGAGAAGAAGAGAGAGAGAGAGAGAGAGAGAGTAAAAGCAAGTAGAGAGAAAAAGTATGAAAGGAAATAAAAGATTAAAAAATCCTCTCTCTGTCGTACTTATACTCTGGAAAAAAAATGTTACCGTTGGACACCTGTCAGACATGCAGTAATAACGGATAGTTACTGGGCGCGAGAAACCAGTAATCATTACTTACCCACTTGCAGTTTTTCAAGGAAAAATCGTTCCACTTACCCAGATATTCCATTAATCAAGGTGAAACAGTTTTAATTCAAAATTGAAACCGTTCCCACTGATTTAATTATTTTTCACTGCATCATTAATATTCTGAAAATAAAACAAGTGAAAATGACCAAGATAAATCAGGTGAGTAAGTACTGAAAAAGGAAAATCAGAACTTAAATGAAAATAGAATTTATATGGTCATCCGAATATGAATCGTTATCAGGATTTATCAATGCATTACAAAATAACTTAGAGATAAAATCTTGAAAAAACAAATTTCATTAATATATCAAGTGAATACATTCATGAAATCGAAATTACATCAGAATTTATACAAGATTTCCTTAAGCTGCTAGACCTAACATCAACAGCCTGAGTCCTAGCTCAAGAAGCAGGGCAAGGCTGATGATGAAGAAAAACAGGAAGAAGAAAATAAATCATTTCTTCTTCCTACTCTCGACAAACAGAATGGCGAGTCGAATGATTCGCTCTTGCTGGCGGAGAGCTTCCATCCTTTCCTCCTCCAATCGCTCCAGATGGCGATGGTAGTCCATATAGAAGAACAGGAGGTGGGTGAGTACCTCCTGTGGGACAGAGTCCCATATCTCATCAGGAATGGCAGTAACGTGCCATTCCTGCTGCCATCTCCATAAGAAACACTTGGGCCAGCTTTCTCCATAAAGTCTGATAGCAGGGCCTTATTTCCAGTCATATGTCCTGAACATCCACTGTCCAGAACTAGAATATTTTTCCTGTTGCCCTGCAATCACAAAGACCACTAATTATTAGTTTTAAGGACCCGGACTTGCTTGGATCCTTTGGCCTTATTAAGTTTGTTAACATTTACAGCGGATTTAGCATCAGAATTTATGTTAACATTTTTCTTATCAGAACTTACACTATCAGACTTTGAATCAGAATTTACACTAGAAGGAACAATGGAAACTTTCTTCAAAGAAGATTTTAATTGATAATAATCATAGTACAAACTATGATATTCCTTACAAGTATAAATGGAATGTCATAAACTACCACAATGAAAACAAGGATTTTGTGGTTTATATCTAACAGACTGACTCTTAACTCCTGATTTTGAAGGTAAGGAGTTAATGTTTTTATTCTTCCTACAAAAAGAAGCCAAATGGTTAGAACTTCCACAGTTATGACATGTTTTCCTAGGAGCATCAGGAACAGGTTTATAATCATTGGTTTTATTCACACCTTCCTTTCCATTCCTATTTTTCCTAGGTGATTTTACCTTGTTTGCATTCTTAACATCTTTCAGCTTATGCTTAAGCTGCTTCTTAGTCATTAAGCCTATATTTACTTCAGCTGTCTTTTCATGTTTTAGTTTATCAGAAGTTAATTCCTCTTTAACTTCTGATTTCTCATTATCAGACTTTACAGTTACAAACTTAACAGGTTTTAACTTTGGCTTTTGCTTAACAACGGGCTTATTTTCTTCAGTTCCTTTATCATTCTTATCCTCTCCATAACCTAAGTCCTCTTTCCAATTTTCACTACTTAGCAAATTTTGAGTTGTTCTGCCAGAGTTAGTCCAAGTCCTGATTATCTCTCTTTCCTTTTCTAACTCATTTTTTAGAGATTCATTCATTTTTAGCACTTCATCCCTAACATAAAAAGCATCATCTCTATCCTTCTGAGTTTGATGGAATATAACTAACTCTTTTTCTAAGAAATCATTTCTTTTCTTAAAAGCAAGATTTTCAGAAGTTAATCTTTCACATGTTAAGGTTTGATCTCTATAACTAACAAATATGGTTTTAAGATATCTTCTCAACTCATTAATATCATCAGTATGAAAAGCATAAGTAGTCTGAGGTACCTTTGTTTCAGCAGCTTCAGAACTGCTCTCAGCACTTTCTTTATCAGCATTTGCCATCAATGCATAGTTCTCCTCACTTTCAGAGTCTGAGGTGTCTGTCCAGCTTTTCTGCTTTATGACAAGAGCCTTGCCTTTGTCACCCTTCACTTTCTTGCAATCAGGAGATATATGGCCTTTCTCACCACAGTTATAGCATTTAACATTGGTATAATCTCCTCTGTCAGACTTTCCTCCTCTGCCTTCAGATCTTCTGAAATTCTTCTTATCAGAACTTGTGCCTTTCCTGGAAAACTTCTTTCCCTTCCTGAACTTTCTGTATGCAATCTTTGTGATTCCTTTCACCATAAGAGCACACAGCTTCATCATCTCCTCATCAGCATCAGTCTCAAGCAAGCTTTCAGAATCTGAGTCATCATCAGTTTCAGAACTTGATGACTCAGTATCAAACTTTGTAAAGAGAGCTTTACCCTTGTCTTTCCTTGAGGAAGCTGCTTTGGGGGATTCTTCTTCAGCCTTAAGAGCAACTGTTCTTGACTTTCCTCCTTTCCTCTTGCTTCTTTGTTCCATCTCAAGTTCATGAGTCTTGAGCATTCCATAGATTTCATCAAGAGTTGTTTCATCAAGACTGTAGTTGTCTCTTATTGTTGTTGCCTTCAAATCCCAACATTCAGGAAGAGCTAACAGGAATTTAAGGTTTGTATCTTCAAGATCATACTCATTATTAACCAGTGACAGATCATTCAAGAGTTTGACAAATCTATCATATAAATCAGTCAATGATTCATTAGCCTTTGAATCAAAGTGTTCATACTCTTGAGTGAGTATTGTCTTCCTGTTCTTCTTAATTATGTCGGTTCCCTGACACCTTGTTTCCAGAGCATCCCATATCTCCTTAGCAATCTTGCAGTTAATTACCCTATTTGACATTACATTATCAATGGCACTATGCAGTAAGTGTCGTACCTTAGCATCCTTAGCAATTGATGCGATATCTTCAGCAGTATAATCACTCTTTTCCTTTGGTACGGTTTTTGCTGCTTCACCTGCAACTGCAACAGCGAGCTTGGTTGGTTTGTGAGGCCCTTCCTTGATTCTATCAAGATATTCTGGATCTGTAGCTTCCAGAAACATGGTCATCCTCACCTTCCATATAGCATATTCAGATGGTCTCAGTATGGGAACTCTGATGGTTTCATACCGACTTTGAATTTGTGTCTTTGGAGGTTCTTCAGTTTTGGTAGGCTTAGTTGGAGTTTCTGTGTCAGACATGATTATGTTTGGATCTTTAACTGTATGTGTGTTAACAGATATGCTCTGATACCACTTGTTAGGTTACACTCACTGTAGAGGGGGTGAATACAGTGTATAATATAATCAAATCGAACTTCAATATCGTAAGTAACAGAAAACAAACTTTATTAAAACAATAAACTCTGTTACAGTATGGAACTGTTACCTCTCAGTGATGAACAAATATCACGAGAGCTACTAGGGTTACAATGAATAATCTTCTCGAATAATGATAACACTTCTAGTGTAAACCCTATGTCTGTGTTTATATACTACACAGTTACAAGATATTCACTAATTGATATGGAATATAATTCTTCTTCCTAAAATACATCAATCAGATATCTTTTCAAGTATTCCATTCTTCACGGAACTCCTTTTTCATGCATATCTCTTCTTATGTTTATCTCGATCTTCTTTCCTTTAATCAGCTACTTCCCTTATCTAATCGTCCTTCAGCACTTAAGTTCTGATATCCAACTTCTGATGATTATCTCCTGATAATATAAGTACTGATATCCTTAAGTTCTGACTTCCAGTATAAGTACTGATTCCCAGTTAAGTACTGATTTGTCCTGTTAAGTAAGATCTGAAAACTAAACATAAATCATATTAGCCATGACATTATCAAATATATCTAACATAGGTGCAGTAAAATGAATGACAATACTGGAAAGGAAAGGTGCTGATATATATAGATCAAAAGTTTTGGGAAGTAAAGCGTAAAGACGCTTCGAAAGTATAAGCAAAAAGGTACAACCTACTCACTAGTCAGCATAGCCAGTCAATAAATACAACTCAAAAATCTACTGATACACACTACACACTACTATACATACTACATAACCATCACAATACTGCTCAGCATCTCTGGATCTCTATCTCATGGCAAGTCTGGACCTCCAATCTCCTCAAGCTCCTCTAGAACCCACTTAGCCCACTCCACTAGGAAATCAGGAGTGATGTCCTCATGTGTAGCCTCAGCAATCATCACTGCAGCTGCTCTACGAAATGCCTAGAGCCTCTCTCTGAGTCGCCTCTCACCACTCCCAACCTCTCTGGTACGCATAATATGTAGTAACTCCTGAATCTGACCCTGTAGGAATCGCTGCTCCATAAGGCAAGCCTCAAACTGATGATATGGGACATGATAGGAAGAGAACTGGAAAGGTACTCCAGTAACTGAGTGACTAGTAAAGCCTGAATCAGCAGGTGGGGGTCCTCTGATAGGTGGCCTCATGTCTAGAGGTGGAATAGCCTACAATGGTACGGGCTGTAACACAGGTGGAGGTAGTATGGCCAACACTGGTGGAACAACAGGACGTGGATTCGAAGACGGTCCTCCAACTGAAGGCTCTGAGTGATCAGCTGATACGGGGATAAAAGAGTCGGTCATCGCTGCTATCTGAAATCATATCGCAATATAAGAATCTCGAACAATAACGCGAATTACACTAATACCTGTTATACCGAAGCACTCAACCTCTGGATGTTCTATCTTTCTATTCCTTACTTCTAATCCTAACCCTCTACCCATTCCCGTCAACCTAGGCTTGTGTCAGTGACTTATAACCTGTAGCTCTGATACCAAACCTGTGGCGCCCTCCAAACCCGGGTCAGAAGTTTGGGGTCCACACACATACACCTTATTTATAACTTGCTTATAACAATAATAAAGATAATAATAATAATATGCAGTGACCCTACTTATCAACTACCACGGATCGCAACAGGTTAAAGTATGCACACAAGCCAACCACACTTACTTATATTACAAACCGTTCAAAACCCAACTATCCAACTCAGAACTGAGTATTAAACATTATTACAAACTTTTTTTTACAAACTTAAATTATTCCAAAAGAAGCTTACTAGCTCAACTCGATCAACCTAAACCCCTAGCTCTCGCGTTGGACTGGGGATCCTCGGTACCAACCGGTTCCTTCTTAATTGGAAAAGAACATAAACAACATCGCACAAATGAGCTAACTAGCTCAACAAGTCACAATGACAAAACTGAGAATAATGATCATCAGGGAAATATGGTTATGATATCAAGTGAACAATGGATTATGATTTAGAATTGGATATTATATTTTCATTTTAAAAACCAAGGTTAGGTTGTTGATCAGTCACGCACTAACCCCGAGCAAAGCACACAGCACTGCTCTAACTACTGGATCCAAGGCACACATTGGCCTAACTTGACCATTATATGGTCTGACCATAAATCTGGTCCACAATTTTATAAAAACAATCCAATTTCTACCATAATAACAGAATAAGTAGTAATAAACAATAAACATGATCATTAACAACATTGGACGTTCAATAATGAAAATGGTTTCAATCTGTATAAAGATCAATATGGCATTTTCAAAGCTTGGCTGTTAGGTAATGAAAGAATTGGATAGCAAAGGAATCAACATTTCAGGGTTCCAAGGATTTGATCTTTCAAAGCATAAGATACAAGGGTTTGAATGTGTAAGCAATCTGGTTTAGTGTTTATTATTTAATTTGTATGTATTTGTGGAGTAGTATCGTATATTTGAGGTTCGTATTTGGGTATACAACAATCAATGGTCTAGAAGGAATCAGGTTACGGCTCAAGATCAATAACTGGAATCAAGGTTTAGGGTTCAGTGCTTCAAAGCACTTGCAATATAAAACAGGAATATCAATCACTACAATATCTCGAGAAAGTTCAGAACACTTGTCTGGTACTAGCTTACTACACTGCACTTGCTCTCAATCACCACTGTCTTACTCCTTGACTATCTGTTTCCCTTTCCTACGCCTTGCCTCTTCTGCTCACATATCATAAGCATCTATCAATATTTAACTCATACGATTCTATTCGACACATACTTCTATCTGCCCTTCGTTTCACCTAAATCCGATTAACGGATTAAAAGTTACGCAATAAACAAGTAAATATCGAATATACAGACCGACAGTCAACAACCAAGTCACATATAACACATAGCACGTCACATAATCAATAATATATCATTTATAAATAAGTTTCAGGTCATAAACAAGCTTTCTGATATTTAAAATGATTTTTAAAATATTTTTCGGAATTAAAACAGACCGTTGAATCAATTTCGAAGTAGTAAATAGGGTTCGGTTGGCCAATTCTGGCTTCAAAATAATTTCATAATAATTATCGAGCCTTGAAAATAATTTAAAATAATATTTTAAAGCTCGAAACTATTTTTCGGAATTTTTAAATCATTTTTAAATAATTAAATCTAATTAAATAATTAATTAAAATCAATTAATAATTAATTAAATCAATTAATCAATCAATTTTCGAATTAATTGACCAATTAATCAATTAAAAATTAACTGAAATTAATTAACTAATTAATTCAGATTTATTTTTGAATTAAAAATAATTTTAGGAATTAAAATAATAATTTTTGGAATTTTCAGAAATTAAAATCGAATTTTTATAATTAAAATAAATAGGAAATATGATTTTTAAATATTTTTAAAATAGGAATCCAAAATTTGCAAGTTCTGGAAACCTCAGGGACCTAACCTCATCGTTTTTAAAACTATAGGCACTAAACTGCAATTTTACAACCCCCGTCGCCGGAAAATACAGGGGTGGCCGGAGAACACGATTCCGGCACCCTCATCTCACCACAAGCTCCATATCACATCTACAGACAACCAGAAACTTATTCATGCAATCAAATCATTCAAATAACCCCATACTTGGCCGGAAATTGGCCAAGAACATCGCCGGTTTCCGGCGAACTTCGGAAATTTTCAAAACACAACTCCCTTCGATTCAGACATCCTCTGTTAACGAGCTATATACCAATCGATTGCAAATTTCATAAGGAACATAATCCACTATAAATGAAGAGCTAATAACCCCTAAATCAAAAAGCCCCAAATTTCAATTGAAAACATTCATACGGGTTATAAACCCTAATTTTAAAATTCGAGAATTAAACCCACTTTTGAGCATGTTATTGAACTCCAAATCAGACGTATGACATATGAAAATCATCAGGAAAATAAGCTCTACAACATGCAAGCATCAAATCATACAAACAATCATCCGAACAAAAATTCATATTTTTAATAAATTTAATTCGAAAATAAATAATTTTTCAGAAAATAAACCTTGATTTCTGCAGTGATTTGGAACACAGAATCTGATAGAACACCTCAAGGCCTTTGGATGACTCCGGTAACACCTCCGATTGGTGGTTTGATTCTCAGAAAGGTTTATGAATATATGAATTTTCTCTGAAAATTTTTATAATTACTGACTGCATATGATTTTTGATACGAAATAAAATACGGTAAAGGCTATTTATAATTACGGAAAATTAGTATCCCGTTGGATCATTCCGGATATAAAATGGTACGTTTATTTGTAAAAACTGATCCAAACGGTATCGGTTTTCGGGACAGTTATCCAAACCAGTACAATTTGTACTGCGGTCTTGGTCTCAGCACCTGGTTACGCGTACTACGAGGTGATAATTGGGATAGTTTAATAAAAAGCTTCCGTTTATCAAAAATACGAGTTTTATTAATTTAGCGAAATGAATATTGTATCGAAAATGTTGCGCCGGGACCCGCGCAGGACAAACGGTACGCCGGATCGAAAAAGTCGAAACATGGAATATGCTCGGAATATTACAATTAGGTTAGGAAGGAGTTCTCGGAAGAGTTTCGGGTTCCAAAAACGTAACAAAGGATGACGTCGGTTGGTTCCCGTTTTTATAAAATAGATTTTAAATACTCGGAAAAAGATTTTATAAATTTCATATGATCCTTATAAATTCATAAATCAACATAAAAATAATTAGGAAGATATGAAAATTATCTATATTTTATTTTGGACATATAAAAATTAAAATACTCAATTAATAATATTTTTAAACATCCAAACACATTTAACACTTAACAATTAATTCACAGAATAGATACTGAACACATATATTAATTATTTATTAGCAAAAATAATTACACGATATATCCCGGATATTACATTAATGGCTCTAGTATACTTGTTCAAATTTATGTAGATGATATTATTTTTGGCTCTACAGATGAGAAACTTTGCAAAAAGTTTGCCAAATTGATGCAAAGTAAGTATGAAATGAGTATGATGGGAGAACTAACTTACTTTCTTGGTTTACAAGTTAAGCAAGTTAGTGATGGAATATTCATTAGTCAAACTAAATATATTTTTGATCTTTTAAAGAAGTTTGATCTAATGGATTCCACATCTGCAAAAACTCCCATGGCCACTGCAACTAAGCTTGAATTAAACACTACTGAAAAGTCTGTGGATATTTCAAGTTATAGAGGCATGGTTGGCTCACTTATGTACTTAACAGATAGTAGGCCAGATATAATGTTTGCTACATGTTTATGTGCTAGATTTCAGGCTGATCCTAGAGAATCTCACGTGATAGCTATTAAGAGAATTTTCAGATATCTCAAGGGAACACCAAACCTTGGCATTTGGTTCCCTAGAGATTCTGGTTTTGATCTAACTGGTTATTCAGATGCAGATTATGCAGGTTGTAGAATTGATAGAAAGAGTACAACAGGAACCTGTCAATTTCTAGGAAACAAGCTTGTGTCCTGGTTCAGTAAAAAACAAAATTTAGTTTCTACTTCTACAACTAAAGCTGAATATATTGCTGTTGGCAGTTGTTGTGCACATATTTTATGGATGAAAAATCAATTGCTAGACTATGGTTTGCAAGTTGAGAGAATTCCTATTTTCTGTGATAACACAAGTGCAATTGCCATCACTGAAAATCCAGTGCAACATTCAAGGACAAAGCACATAGATATCAAGTACCATTTCATAAGGGAACATGTAATGAATGGTACTGTGGAACTACATTTTGTTCCAAGTGAGAAACAACTTGCAGATATATTTACCAAGCCACTGGATGAATCCACCTTTTCAAGGTTGGTAAGTGAGTTAGGTATGCTTAATTACTCTTAAATTTATATGAGTTATTTTACAAGTTATCATGCAGCCAGAAATTTAATTGATTTTTCAGTCTTGGATGAAATTTTGGCTAAGTCAAAGTTTACATCTCGACGGATGACCCTTATCCATCGAGTTTAGTCATCCGTCGATATACTATTTGCTAATGAAAATCAATTACTTTTCTGGAATCTTTTAAGACACGACGGATAACAGTTTATCCTCATCTGTCGAATTATCTTAATCTGAGCCGTTAATTCCCTGTACATTATCCATTGAGTATACTTACAGTTTGTAAGCATTACACGACGGATAATGAGTGGAATTTTTACAGTTTATTTTTAAACGGCTATTTTAGGCAATTTTCTATTGGTTAATTTACTTTACTTTACTATTTTTATCAGTTATTTTTGAGATATTATAAAAGCTTATTTCATTACAATTATTTTCTTTTATCATTCTCAAATTCAACTACTCTAATTTCATTCTCTCTCAAGCAATTATTCTCCTTCTCTTCAAGCTTTCATTCTCTAACAATGGCACCTGTAGTAAAGATTATGTCTCAAACTGGGTTCATTTATGAGAATAACAATTTCACTGCATTGGTCAATAAGGGTATTCAACAATCAGAGGACTACCACAAGATGATGGACTCTGTGAAGAATTGCAAGCTCAATTACGCCATGCAGGAATCACCCACAATCTTCTGTGAAGTTGTTGAAGAGATGTGGACCACATCTACAACTCTACTGACAAGACCATCACTCTAACCATCAAAGGTAAAGAATTTTGTATCAATAGATATGTGATAAAAGCATGTTTCAAAATTCCTGATAACAATGTGACTTCACCACACAATGACACTAATATTATCAATATGCTTAATTCCATGCAATATGCACTTCCTACTTCAAAACTAAGTGATATTAGGAGAATGGGTCTTAGAAAGGAGTGGAGTTTCATGTGTGATGTAGTTACTAAGGTTTTCTCTGAAAAATTAGTAATTTTGATTCAGTGAATATTTCCATGCTTAACATGCTATACATGCTAGTTACAGATAAATTTCACAATTTCAGTGACCTTGTCCTATTTGAGTTAGGTTTTAAATTGGGTGAGTTAGCTAAAAGAGGTAAAAATATGTATTATGCTAGATTTTTCATGTTATTGGCTAACCACCTCTGTGAAGAGATTGTGCTTGAGAACCCTAACAACAAACTGGATTGTTGGGTTCAAGAGAGAAGACTCATTGCAGATTTGAACAGGGCCAATCATCACAAGGATGTGCCAATGTTCTACTTTCCTGTAATGCAGGCACCTCAGGTAAGTGAGGTAAATTCATCCATCTCTACAACTATTCCAACCTCCACAATTTCTTTGAATTCAGGAGTAGCTATGGCAATTGTGCCAATGACCAAACAGTTGCCTACCAAAGCCTCCAAACCTACTGCTATTTCCAAATCTAAATCAAAGAAAACCCCCTCTGGTATCTCTCAAAAGATGCCAGTTGAAAAATCCACAAAAGCAAAAGAGGGGAGTGTGAAGGAGGGAAAGTCAGGTGAGAGAAGGGGTGAACATCAAAGAAACCCCAAGAATAAGGTTGGAGAGTTGAGTGAATCCCAGCCTAGCCACACTGCAGTTTCCCAACAAACTGTAGTGCTTAAAAAGGATAAAAGCTCACTTCTAGCTGCATCCTCCCAAAAGGATGTGGTTATTGAACAAAGCTCTCAGCCAAGAGCACAGGCCAAAAGGGTTAGGGACACAAGCTCACCCCAAACTTATACAAGAAAGAAGAAATCTAAAACCTTTGATGTGGCACACACACAGTGCAAACAGGGCACACACACAGTGCAAACTGGTGCTAAAGACACAGTCCCTGCACTCTCTCAAATTCAGTTTGATGTGGCTCCTATAAATGTGGAGTCACAGCCAAAATCTCTAGTTATAGAAGCACCTCATACACCATACTCACCAAGAAACTTTCTGGATGTGGATATGATAAACAAATAAATTCCTGATTCCCCTTCTTTAACTCTGTTGGGGAAGCCAAAATCTAGTACAAGTGAGCATCATCTTTTAGATGATTTGTTGGCTCACTTGCCAATTCTTTCAAAAACTATTGTGACATCTGTGCCCCAAATATCTTCAATCAGCACAGAGTCATCAATAGTTTCTCTTCCCAACTCATTCATTTCTACTCTCTCGATGGATATTGCTCATCCGTCGAGTAGTGATTGTATCCCGACGGATAAACCTAACAGCAGTTATCCATCGGATAGCATTACCACTCACTCGATGGATATCACTCATCCGTCGAGTATCTCTGCACAACTTCAAACTTCAATTATTTCAAGTGCAGAAGATTTAGTGGTTGTACAGTCACTCTTAGGATTGAGAGAGGAGAGTGTCTTGAGTGAGAGGTTGGGTTGCTCCCAGGAAAAAGGAGAGGAAATGAGTGAAAAACTGCAATCCATTTCTTCAGGATTGGCAAAAGGGAGTGAGAGGAGTCCCACCTTAGTAGGTAAAGGTGAGGGTGTGAGGGTGAGGAGCCAGGGTGAGACCCTGATGCAACAAAAGAGAGAACATGAGAGAAAATCAGGTACAGAGGGTATAAGGGTGGATCCAGCCATTGCTCATGAGTCAATGATTGTGGATGATGCTGAAAAGGAAAGACAATTTCAGCAACATTACAAAACTATAATTGATAACATTTCCTTGGATGCTGACACTTTTACTCATCCTGTGTCAGCCTATCAACTGTTGGCTACTCAGGGCAATGAGGAGGCAGAAAAGACTTTGAATCTGGTGCATACTTCAGAATCTCTACAAAGGGATAAAAACTGCTGTCAATTTAATGCCTCCTACAGCTGGTGAGCGATCTGAAGAATTTGGAGTAAATTCTAATGATGATGACTCTATTTCATTTGATGGAAGCATGAACTTAGGGGGAGATGAAGGCCCAAGTTCTATTCCAGATTTACCTGAATGGGCCTTGACAAAGGAGTCTACACCAGGACAATTTAATGTATCATTGGTCAAACAAATCATGTCTATCCAAAAGGCCATTTAGGATAGCTCAAATGCTGGTACCAAGGCTATTCTTCAAGCTCACCTAGATTCTCTACATCTCATGAAGCTACAGCAGTTAAGACAGAATCTAAGTGTAGATGAACTCAAAAAGGATATAGCTGACTTGAAGACCTACAATTCCGAGAAGCTGGATTTAGTCATGCCATATGGTACCATGCAGGATCTATTACTGAGACTGAGAAAAGAATCAGATGCTGAAAAGAGGCTGACCAAATTGGAGAACAGAGTTTAAGGTATTGAAAACTCTGTGGTCACCATTCTTCAAAATCAACAGTCTCAGACCAGTCTTCTCATGCAACTGGCTAAAGCACAAGGCCTGACTCCTCAACTTGATGATAGCAAAAAGGGGGAGAAAGGACCAAGTGAGGGGGGGAAACTTCAAATACAAATCAGCAAAGTAATTGTGTCCTCAATTACTGTCTCAAAGCCACCAGTTGCAGATGGTATAGATCTGATTCAGGCAGCAGCAACCAACTTGAAAGCTGCTGAGAAAGAAAAGTTGAGTTTAGTCAACTGGGAAAAGATTGATGAGGAGATATAGAAGAAGTTCCAACTTGTCAAGGAGCCAGTTAAGTCAGCCATCCATCATTCTCAAGCCAAGCAAATCAGTGTGAATGAGATGAGCATGAACTATTTGGAAAGAGGACAATCTTCCTGCATCAAGTCTCCAAAGGCTGAAATGATTCTTAAACCAAGGGCAAACTACTCAAAATCATCCTTGAAGAACCCCTTGGACACTGTGTATGAGACACCCAAGCCTGATGAGAAGAAGCTTCTGTCAAGATCAATTGTTTTCTATAAAGATCCAACTGATTCAGCTTCAAAAAGGAGAATTGCTAAGATATTCAGAAATGGAAAGGAAATTTGTGTGGTAGCTGGACATCCTCAATTTGCTCAAGCAAAGAGAGAAGAAAAAGCCAGATTAAAGCAGGAAAAGAAGCAAGTTGTTCAAGATGCAAAGAAGGCTAAACAAAAGAAAGAGCAAATTGCTATCTTAGCCAAGCTACAGGCTGTGAATTCATCACAACAAATTCCCTCTCAACCATCTGAAACTACTGAATCAAGGAAACAAGTTGAAGAACAGAAGAAATCTCCAAGAAAGAAAGAATTGGCTAAAAGAACAAAAAGAAAACTGGATATTGTTGACAAGGAATTGGGAGATCAATTTCCTAAGGAACCCACACCAGCTACAACTCAAGCATCAAAGCCCTCTGTGGTATTTAAAGATATAAGGGTAGTGGATCCCTACAGGAACATTCATGGTGAACCTATTGTGCCCAAGGATGAGCCAATAGAATGTGACAACATACCAATTCCTGACTTCAGTCTACCAATCCTTAGCAAGCCAAAAAGGACAAAAAGGGGGAGAAAGTAATTAAGTCCAAATGCAAAACTGATCAGACACTAAAGGGGAAGGATCATGAAAAAGATGACCAGGGAAACTCTGGAATGGGTGGAGATCATGGTCAAGGTAGAAGTTTCTCATCAAGAAGAACTGAAATTACAAGTCACATGACAAGTTCTGATGCTGGAAAAAGAATTACTTCTGCTACTGGTAAAAGGATAAGTTCTGATGAACTTTTGGATCTTGATGAAGAAATATCAAGACAGCTATTTCTGAAAGAAAATCCAGGAATGAAATTTGAGAGTCTGATGGAAGAAGAAGCTAGACTTAAGTCAGAAAAAGTCAAATCTAAATCTGAAGCTTCTGTTGGTAAAAAGAAACTTCCAAAAGTCAAAGGCATTGTGATAAAAGAAAGAACAAATCCTAAAGCAACCAAGGCTAAATCACAATTACAGATAGATCGAAGGTCCAAGGGCAAAGAGAAAGTTGGTGAACCTATCAAGGTTTATGTGCCTCATGTGGATGAAGAAATTACTGTTGAAGATGCTGATCTTGCTCTGACTTCAAGAAAATTTTCTAAGATAACCTCTGACATTGCTCAAGTTGTTCAGAGTCAAGATATGGTTAGTTCTGATATCTCAAAGAAGCAAGTAACCTCTGACATAGCTCAAGTTAACTTGATATCAGAAGATAAATCAAAGGAAACCTCTGACATTGCTCATGTTAAACCTTCAAAGATACTCCTACCAGGATTCACCAAAGCCAAACATACTCAACCTTTGAAGACTGCTGTAAGTGGTTTTGAAGCAAGAGTGGTTACTGGAAAGGAAGCAAGAGATAAATCTGGATTGGGTAGTGCTGATGAAAGAAGAATACAGAACACAACCAATGATCCAACTTCCTTAAGTGAACCAGGTATTGGAGCAACTCCTTAAAGATTGAATCAACTAGAATCTGTACAGATGGTTTACCATACCTACTTGAAAGAACACATCTTGTTGTACTTCATGATAGATGGTAGGGTTTATCATATAAGGGAAAATGCCATTCCACTGAAGTATTTTGAAGAATTGGAACATGTATTATTCTTACTTCAAGTGAATGAAAAAATAACAGAAAGTGATGCAAACTATTTGAAGAGTCAAATTCAGAGACAAAAAAGGCTTTATTCTGTTAAGACTGACATCACATATCTTCCAAAGTACAGAGATCACAAGGGTGATATTGTTGAGATGAAGCCCAACTCTGCTAAGATTATAACTACCTTTATGGGTTACAAGGCTGTGGAATTCAATCTTGAGTCTGACAAGGCGTATTTGATCAGACTGGATCAGGACATAAAGAAAGCTAAAATTAATGATCTCAGGGCTGCAATCTTTCAAACTGGTGAAGATTCTGCAGAACTTAAAGATGCTAAAAGGAGGATGATTGATGAACTCGGATATGCTGAGAGATGTTTGTTAAAGAACTATCTCAGAACAACTCCTGACATCAGAGAGATCAGAAAATGAAGCCAAGTCAAGATCTACAACTACTCAAATTCTGATATGAATACAGACTGAAGTTGTTATCAGAAGTTAAAGTTGGTAAAGCTTTAAGAACTGTAAGTTGTAGTTATCCAGTCAAATTCTCATGCATTTATACTTAATGTTTTTGACATCATCAAATATCTGTTAACTTGTATATTATACTAATTTACAAGTTGGGGGAGATTGTTAGATATATTTGATAATGTCATGACTAATGTGATTTATGTTTAGTTTTCAGATCTTACTTAAACAGGACAAATCAGTACTTAACTGAAATCAGCACTTATACTGAAGACAGAACTTAAGTCATCAGTACTTAAGGTTCAGAAGATATTTATCAGAAGATAATATCAGGACTTAAAGGAAACGTTCAGATAAGGAAGGAAGTTGATTTACAGGAAGAGAAGATCATGACAAACGTAAGAAGAGATATGCATGAAAAAGGAATTTTATGAAGAATAGAATACTTGGAAGAAAAGATATCTGATAGATATATTTTAGGAAGCAGAATTATATTCCATATCAATTAGCGATTATCTTGTAACTGTGTAGTATATAAACACAGATATAGGGTTTACACTATAAGTTTTATCATTATCGAGAAGATTATTCATTGTAACCCTAGCAGCTCTCGTGATATTTGTTCATCACTGAGAGAGGACAGTTCCATAATGTAACAGAGTTTATTGTTTTAAATAAAGTTTGTTTTCTGTTACTTGAGTTATTAAAGTTCGATTTGATTGTGCTATACACTATATTCACCCCCCCCCCCTCTACAGTGTGTGTGACCTAACAAGTGGCTCCCACTAGTTTATCTAATTTATACAACCCCCTTAAGTGAAAAATTAAGCATTCATAATGCTAGTGGGAATAGGGATCCTATATTCCATCACACAACCTCGGTTGTAGCACGAAACATCATGTGATGTTCAATAGGCAGACAACTCTTGTCAATTACATCTTATGTTATTCCCTAATAAAACTTTATCCTCTTGAATAATTGAGTCACGGCTGTAGCACGACAGACTCAATATTCTAAGTCAAGTCTAACTCAACATTTCGTACAATTGAATCAGTTTCCAACGGCCCACGGCTGCAGCACGTAACGACCTTTAGATTCTAATTTAATGTACACATCTCTATGTAATAGACAAGTATTTCTTATTTCGAAATCAAAGCCCTCGGCTGTAGCACGAAACGACAATGATTTAAAAATAAGAACTACTTTCTACCATGTTGGAATGTTATGATCGACATAAGCTCGTTGTGTCATTGGCCAATTACTACTTGATATTATTTAATTTTAGAGGGATTATATTATATTACAATCATAATCATATTATCGATAATCAGATGATTCCCAGATCGGGGGCAGCATTGTCAAGAGGCGTCACTTAATACCCCTTTCTTACATATCGAAATCTGTTTTTGACAAAATCATCCTTTCTCTCAAAATTGAAAATTCATATTTAATTACGTGTTTCATAAACACAAGAATCTCATGATTGTATTCATAATATTATTGTTAAGGCAAGAAACGATTCATATTCTAGATTTTCTAGAGCACGCCTTATATTGATTTAAGTTCACCTAAATCTATCATCACATGGTAAACATAGGCATATATCTCATATATAAAAATAAATAAACAAGTAAGCATGCATGTAATATTTCATTACTTTTACTTACTTAACCTTTTTTAATTAGTATAAAAATCAAATAATTTTTTGAAGACAAGTTACTTTTTTTTCCTGACTAAAATATTACTTTTTCCAAAAATATCATGGGCAATTATTTTTAATAAATATTATAGATAATAATAATTTGATTTTTTTCACTAAAAAACATTTTATTTTATATTTTAATAACAAAATTGATCATTTTCTGAAAATAACATGGGCAATTATATTTTACAAAATAAATTAAAAATCCATCTCCTTACACTTTCCTTTTTTAATATCGGGTTAAAAAATTAATATGTTACTCATCTAATCTAAAACAAAGTAATATTCAACCATGACTTAATAGGTTGATATATCGGGCTTATATAATTACGGGTTTCTTCTTTATCAAAATACCCATATTATTTAATTATAACAAAATTAGAAATAATTCGTTACTTTGTACGTGTTGTAATATAAAACAAAACAATATATGATATCCACCAGTGCAAAAAGAGTTTATATAATTAATTCGAGATAAAACAAAATTTAAGTAAAAAAATTAGTAAAACTGAAAAAAAAAATTCATGAGAGCTAAAATGAATTACATCATTAATCCGAGTTTAAATAAATTAAATTAAAGCTGGATATAATTAGTTTGATTTGGTTGTTATAATGAGTCTTAGGCTAAAAAAAATAACGTGTACAATTGATCTGGGCTAAAACAAGACTACAATCAAACTAAGGATAATTCAATAAAATTTATCTTTAAAACTGAAATATATATCTCATTGGAGTCCTCAGTCCACGTATGTTCTGTAAGTAATATATAACATAAAAGATTGCAGAACTTATTATTTGCGAATCACATTCTCCAAATATCATTATTTTAATGACAATCTTGCAAATCTCATATATATTACAAATAAAACATTGCAAAATATATTGTTTTGCAGGACATACTTAGTTTGCTGAACATTCATGTTGATGTTGCAGAACGTAATATATTTGGAAATATTCTACTTAAAATATGTATGAGATTTGCAAGATTTCTATTAAAATAGTGACGTTTATAAAATATGTTTCATAAAATGAAAAGTTTTGCAAGAATTTATTTATAGAAAAAATATAGACTCTAGGACTCCAATGAAATAGTGGACTTTATAAAACTTAACTATCTATATATATATATATATTGTTAGGAATATGTTGAGTACTTGATGATAATTTGAACAAAACACTTAGTAGATTTTAGTTAAGTGAGTTTGTAGCTTTCAATGGATGATCATTTTCAACATCCGTTGAAAGAGTAGCTTATGTAACAATAAGACTTGTAGCACATTTCTGCATACTTGGATAGCTTAGTGAACTAGATGTTGTAAATTATCCAAGTTATGTTAACTACTAGATTGATATGCAAGATAGGACGGTGAATTGTAAATATTAGATACCTTGTAATCTTGTATAAATGAAATAGAGTTAAATACCAAAAAGACAGTCTCAACAGATGATTCACAAAGCTCCAACGGATGATCAACATAAGTCTCGACGGATGATCAAACAAAGTTTCAACGGATGATCAATCTAAGCTCCAACGGATGTTCAAATTCAAAAGAACAGTTGATAGTAACTTGACAGTCACATGCGTTGGATAGATGCAAATGAAATGTGGCAACCTGTTTGAAGGTTTTAGAGAACAAAGAAGCATTTCCATTTCCATGCTAAATAGATGATATTCAAAGATGCTGGAAATAGAAGTGTGGAAGCATGAAGTTAGACTAGATATAGTTTGTCTTATTATCTTGTCTTATAATCATGTAACTTGGTGATATATAAACCAAGGGTAGCATGTTGAATAGTATTGATTCAATCCAAGTTAGCAAGAAAAAAACTAGAGAAATAGATAAAGCAGAATTTGTAAAGAATTTCTCTATAGTTCTTCTACTTCAACTTGTAAGCAGTTGTGAACAATTCTGTTACACAGGGTTCTCTACTTATTATATATATATGGTGGAAAAGTTCAATCCACCAGAAAGTTTTTAAATACTTGTATTTAATTACTTTGTGATTTGATTTCTGTTATATTCTTATTCCGCACAATTGCAAATCAAACACAATTATTATTGGTAGAAGAATCATTCTTAAAATTTGAAAGAAGCCATAATTACATTCAACCCCCCTTCTGTAATTCTTGTTTAGATTGTTTGGGAATAACATATATATATATAATCAAATTATTATTAAACATTTTAAACAACAAATTTCATATCTTAAAATCTTTCAATTCAAAATAAATTAAAAAAATTACAACATTGTATAGGTTCTAATAAACTACAAGCATATCAAATATAGTTTGGCGTGGACTAACACTTCTATTTTTAAGTCAAAATTAGCCGCCTCATTTGATTAGATTATACATGTCATGACTCGCACGGTCCTCTTCTGCGCTGGCATCAAACCCGAAATTTGTGAAAAAATATACCATATCAACATTAACACTAACACGCTACTATCTCAAATAAAACGACTTTAGTCCCCCGTAAACTCTGTATAATTTGATCCCTTAAATCCTAATCATTGATTTTTTTAATCAAGTTATGATTAGGTATAATAGAAATAAATATTATGTAAAATTAGTTCAAATGTGAATCTTATCAACAACTTAAGTAATTTTAAATTAAAATATTTTTAAGTGAAACACATGACTTATTTAATTGGGTGGAATATATTCGTTTTAGAATTTACTTTTTTGCATCAGTTTATGAACTTATTTATTTTAAAATTTAATTATTATCAATAAATATTTTAAAAGAATAAAACATGTATTTATCTATACTTATTCAGACATACTTACTCTTAGGACAAATATAATCAATAAAATATGAAAATAAAAATAATAAATATCAATTATTTAAAATGACCGTGCATCGCACGGGTTTTAGACTAGTAAGATATAAGATATAAGAATATAAGAAATAGATTAACAAATGGCTTAAATTAACATCTAAAAAATTGAATTAAGTGATTAAATTTATAGATAATGTGGCGCCCCAAAACCCGGGGTCAGGAATCTCGGAGGCCACGCCATCTAAACTACTACAACCACATAACTCACACTACAATATATAAATACTCACACTTTACGACCCCACACTTAACACACACACACTTACAGGTTATTGTCTTGGAAACGAACCATTCATAGCTAGAGTAATTCAATCATAGAGTGATAATTATTACAACCCAAAAGTAATTAAGTCTTACCAGGGAGTAACCTTTAAGTAAGGCTAGTCCGTCGGTCAAATATACGTTTCTTGTTTATTACCTTACATAAGTCATACTTATAAATAAGCCGAACTAAAAACAACTGAAAACCAACCTAACTTATTCGGACCACCTGTGGTATAACACCAAACAATCTACTGAACAACTGGCCATTTCCTACCCGTTTCCTGGTTGTGGTTCTCATGGTAGGCATCTTGATTCACTGTTGTGTTGTGTCAATTTAAGAAAACAAGGATGAGCTATAATGCCCAGCATAATAATGTACAGTATAAAAATGACTATATGATAACTTACGTAAAACATCATATATGATAGTTATGTTTTATTCGAAATTAGTTTTCCTTGGTGATACACACCTTCTTATGAAAACAGTTCTTTGGGGGATTTTATTATCCTGCGAATACCTTAATAGTAAACCCAGCACCTAGGCTTGGGTTATGGTATTGCATCACAATTCCAATTGGAAGAATTAGGACACCCGTTGGAGCCACCGTATACGATGATCAGTCGTAATACAATAATAGTAAGTTTTTCTACTAGTAGAAGGATGACACCTTCGTATCCTGGTTATCACCCTTGCCGCATTCGAGCTACGTATCCCATTTTTGGGTATACACATACTTCACAAGTTCCTGAGTACACAGAGTACCTTCACCTGCGGTACCTTTGGTAGTCCATCTAGCACACATAGTACCAGAGTCTATCCCTCCCTTGTCCTTTAAAAAGAATTCTATCAATCTCGAGAAATCGAACCACATCGAAGTTCCCCAAGCGTTTTTCTTGTTGATAGAAACAATTTATCTTACTAAGATATAAATGTATATATGTATATACGTACTTCCAAGATTTTCGGAGGAAGTACTAAGGATGTGAGTTGACCGTTGTCAACAGATAATTTAATAAGGGGAAAAAGTTTCTCCTTGAAACTATATTAAATAAGTCGGGATAATAATCTCCGACGATCTGAAATTATTCGAATGATTTTCTGAAATCAGAAAGTATATTTTTAAATCAGGATCTATGATTTTTAAATCAATAATAAACCCTTTAATGAATAATAAATAATTAAATGATAATCGATAAATAATTAAACCTCGTGTTATGGATAAAAAGCTAAAGTTATTAATTGCTGTATTTATTACTAAGATTCGGGAGCTCAAGGCCTTTAATGGCTGCTCTCGTGTTTCGTGACTCAATCTGCCTTTACGAGATGCCTACGTATCTCTGTGAATTAGAGAATCAAGCCAAAAAATGTAGTTCTGATTTGTGGGGTGAGGCCCCTTATATAGATGTGGGAGTCCTTGAATTGGACTTGGTATAGGAGACTTGGTGGACAAGCCTCTGAATTAGGATAGACTTAGGAGTCCTAGGAAGTAGGAAGCTGATTCCTTATCCTTTTAGGTCCCCTTGAGGCTAATCTATAAGGATTTATATCCTTATCGGGACTCTTCTCAATAGCTGATTTTTCCCTTATTAATTAATTACGAAATTAATTAATAATCAGGGCTTTTGGGCCTTTTTTATTCCACCAGGCCTGATCTGGTCCATCAGGCTTAACCTTTCTGGTCTGAATATTACACATCTTATTATTGGGCCTATCAGCCCATTAATTATAAAATCAGGACTTATTTATCCCTATCATTTGCCCCCCAACTTTTGGGAAACATTGATTAGGTTTCGCAGAAGTTATTCGTTCCCTTTCAGGGTTTCATTTTTGCGTAAAGTGTGGAGCGACCTACACATTTACAATGAATCTTCCTTTTATTCAGAAATTATCTTAATTTCCAGGAATTTTTCCCTAATTTTCTGGGATTTTCCCTAATTTCTGGATTTTTCCCTTAATTTCTGGGATTTATCCTAATTTTCTGGGATTTTCCCCTAATTTTCTGGGATTTTTCCCTAATTTCTGGATTTTTCCCTAATTTTCTGGGATTTATCCTTAATTTCTGGATTTTTTCCCTAATTTCTGGGATTTTCCCTAATTTTCTGGGATTTATCCTTAATTTCTGGATTTTTTCCCTAATTTCTGGGATTTTTCCCTAATTTTCTGGGATTTATCCTTAATTTCTGGAAATATTAACATTTTTCAGAAATTATTTTAAGGAATTTCCTTATTTTTTTGTAATTTTCCAGGATTTTTTCTTCCTTTTTTTTTCTTTTTTCTTCCTTTTTTTTTATACAATTTTCGACCAGGAATCCATTCGACCAGGATCCTGGTCGAATTAGCCCCTGCTGTGCCTTGGTCGAAGGATTTTCGAGGAGGATGCTTTCGGTCAGGAGTCCTGGTCGAATTTCGGCCAGGATTTTTCCTTCTTTCCTTTTTTTTACTAAATGGCTGATAAGAGTTCTGAGAGGGCGGCCAAGATAGCCTCGGCTTCAAAACGAGGTAAGGATATCGAGATCCGCTCTTCATATATGTCTTTAATTGATATGATTAACACTAGGGGGGATGAATATCCCTCCACTGCACATCTCGACTCTTTTAATCATTGTAATACTTGGCACAACATAGATTTTAATAAACTAAATGCTCGCTATAACGTCCTTCCTCCTCTTAGATTAGTTCCAGTCTCTGGTGGTGACCGTACTTGCCACTGGAGACCCGACACTCTCTTCATTTACACAGATGCCCTTAATGCTGGGCTTAGGTTTTCTTTCCATCCTTTTATTCCTCATCTTTTGGCTGATCTACAAATTAATCCGTGTCAGCTTCCTCCAAACGCCTGGAGGAATATTCTATGTTTTATGGTTTGTTGTCTTAGGGAGGGCTTTCCTCTTTCTGTAGCCGTTTTTAGGAAGGTCTTTCAGTGTTATAATAGTTCTTCCAATATCTGTGGCTGGGTCTATGTCAAGCAAAGGCCCAAAAGCAAACATATCTTTAACAGCGCCTCTATTCCTGATAATAATCAAAATTGGAGGAATAGTTTCGTTGGGTTACGTTGGGAGAATGGTGACTGGGGCACACTTTTTCGATCTTCCTTCGGGAAGGTCAGTGATGGTAGCCTCAAATCCATTCACTTAACTCCTGAAGAAACTATTATTTATAATGGGCTTACTCAGGATGATGGCACCACCACCAGCTGGACTCTCTTGGAGGAGTTTTCCCTGATTCATGTGGGACTATCCTCTGTTTCTCAACAGGGTATTTTTCTTCCCTTCTCAATTTTACTTCATTTCATGCATTATTAACATCACTTATTTTGTCATTTGCTTTGTTTCAGCTGCTAAGGAGATTAACGAGGACAATGTTCCTTTGGTTGAGGAAACAGCTAGGATGAAGAAAGCTCGGCTCGCAGGCCTAGACACCCGGGGAAAGGCCACGGAGCCTATCTTTTTGAAGAAGCACAAAGAGCCTATAGGGGAGGCTTCAACTGAAGGAGCTGGAGGCCATGGTGCTCATATCACTGCTGCTGCCCCTACTGCTGCTGCCACAGGCGCCTTTCAGCCTCTCTGGGGATTCCGCCGAGGGGACACCGTAGTTGGTTCCACGAAACATGCTTGGGATTGGTCTTACCATAGCGTGACTCCCAAGGATTTTACTGATGTGGTGGCCACCCCTGATCTTGAGAGGATTAAGCTCATGGGAGCTCAGTCTCTGGCTTCGGTATGCCTTCTCTTTTTTGAACTTATTTTTCATTCTTGTAGCATTTTCTTGCCTTATATTTTGTTAATTGCTTTGTTCCAGTCTAACGCCTACTTTCAAGGCGCTGTGAGGCAAGCCGAATCGTGGAAGCGGGCTTCTGATAAGGCCGATAATGCCCTCAGGAGGCAACAGAAGAAGTATGCTACCCTGGAGAAGAAGCTCAAGCGCAAAGAGGAAGAACTCGGAGAGTCTAACGCCGAGCTGGTGGTACTTCGGGCGGAGAAGGATAAAGCTATAGACAACTATCTGGACTCGGAGGAGTTTGCCCAATCCATGAGGATTAGGGATGATTCATTCTTTCCCGGGTTTTTTAGGACTGGTTGGGACACGGCCCTTGGGACCGTGAACGAGGCTTGTCCTGATATTAACCCGGCGGACTACATCTGCCCTGATGACGAGGCTTTGCTACAGAGGTTTCGTACCCGAGTAGTTGTCTCGGACCATGTTCCTCAGGATCCACTCCTTCCTCCTCCCGAGTCTTCTTCCAGACCTGCTGAGGACGACAGCTCTTCCTCCTCCTCCGAGATGACAGAGACATCCAGCGAGAGTGGAGAGGATGATAATATGGATGCCGAGGGTACTTAAGCTCCTTAGAGCTTTTTCAGCCCTGCGTGGCTTTCTGTTTTTTATCCTATTTTCGAGACTTTATTTATCGAATTTTTGTAATATCTATCAGATCTATTTCATTTATCACCTTCTATGCTTGCATCCATGCATTTGACTTTTATTTGTTAGGCCACAAACATACTTTGAAGAACTCATGAATTTTGTAAAATTGTCTGGGATTCGTCCCTTACACAAGTAATAATAAACTTCGTAATAAAACTAAAACATATAAATCCTAAGCAAGCAAAGCTTCAAGGTGCTTTTCAACCTACTCGCCATCCTGACGAGTGAGAATCGTATCCGGCTGCCCTACACATAGTAAACCTTCAGGTTTTGTGCATGCCAAGTTCTCGGGACTTCAAATCCATCCATAGTCTCTAGCTTGTAGGTTCCTCTACCTTGAACACTCTTGACTCTGTACGGCCCTTCCCAATTCGGGGCAAGCTTCCCTTTTTGTCCTACACCAGATGCTTCTATCTTCCTCAAGACTAGATCGCCTTGTTTAAAAAACCTTTCTTTAACCCTTAGGTTGTAGTAAAATGAAGCCTTTTTCTGATATTCTACTATCTTTGCATGTGCCTTATCTCGCACTTCATCGATCAGATCCAGGGCTAACCTCTGCCCTTCCTCATTTTCTTCTGCGTTGAAAGCCTGAATCCTTGGAGAGGAATGTGATATCTCCACGGGAACTACTGCTTCTGCCCCATATGCCAACATGAAAGGAGTTGCTCCTGTCGTGACTCTATAGGTAGTCCTATAGGCCCATAATATGGGAAGTATCTCATCCACCCAATTATTTCTTGACTTCTCGATCCTCTTCTTTAGTCCATCCAGGATTATCCGATTTGCTACCTCCGCTTGCCCATTGGCTTGCGGGTGAGCCACAGAGGTGAACCACAACTCAATTTCATTTTCTTCGCAATACTTCTTGAATTCTTCATTGTTGAATTGTGTTCCATTGTCAGTGACGAGGATACGGGGAATTCCATATCGGCACATAATGTTTTCCCACAGGAATTGTGCAACTTGCTTAGTTGTGATTTTGGATAAGGGCTTGGCTTCAATCCACTTAGTGAAATAATCAATGGCTACAATCAAAAACTTCCTTTGTGCCGTGGCCATAGGGAAAGGCCCTAGAATATCCATCCCCCACATAGCAAAGGGAATAGGTGAGTTGATAGAGGTCAGCATCTCGGGGGGTTGTCTGACGACTGGTGCATGCTTCTGAAAGCGATCACACTTCTTCACATATTCTTTGGCATCAGCCATCATTTCTGGCCAATAGAAGCCTAAACGGGTTATCTTATGAGCTAAGGCCCTGCCCCCCAAGTGTTGTCCACAAATACCTTCATGCACTTCCTCAAGAGCCAAGCGTGCCTCATCGAGCCTGAGACACTTTAAGTAAGGAACCACGAAAGATCTTTTATACAGAATCCCATCTATCAAAGAGTACCTTAGTGCTCGAACAGTTAATTTTCGTGCTTCAGTTGCATCGCTTGGCAACCATCCGGTCTGAATGTGAGCCTTAATGGGATCGATCCATGACGTCCCCAGGCCTATGGGAGCCACAAGCTTAACATCTATGCTTCGCGTCTTTAAAACACGGAAGTATACACTTCCTGAACTTTCTTCTATCTCAGATGAAGCAAACTTCGATAGCGCATCTGCCTTAATATTTTCTTCCCTTGGAATGTTTTCAACATGAAATTCATTAAATTGGGTCATCACAGCTCTTACTAGGCGGACATACTTAGCCATCGTATCATCCCTTGCCTCAAATTCTCCCTTTACCTGGGATATGATCAGCTTCGAGTCTCCACGGACCTTTAAATTTTTGACTCTAAGTGTCCCAGCTAGACCAAGGCCAGCTATCAGGGCTTCATATTCTGCCTCATTATTTGTGGTTGGGAAGTCTAGCTTCATAGCATACTCAATTAAGAACCCATCAGGGCTTTGCAAAACCAATCCTGCTCCACTGGAGTTTGTTTTTGATGCTCCATCAAAATAGAGAACCCAATACTCTTTACCATCCTTCTCTTTGCTTTCATTATCAACTCCCTTGTCTTGAGGTATGGTATCTTCCTGCCCCCCGACTTCTTGGTTGGGTATGGTACATTCCACCATGAAGTCAGCTAGTGCCTGGGCTTTTATCGCCGTACGTGGCTTATACTTGAGATCGAACTCTCCCAGCTCTATTGCCCACTTAATCAATCTCCCACTTGCCTTGGGACTGTGAATGATATTCCTCAGGGGCTGATTCGTTAGCACCTCAATCTGGTGAGCCTGAAAATAAGGACGCAGTTTTCTCGAAGCCATTACCAAGGCTAGAGCGAATTTCTCAATAGTTGAATAATTCAACTCAGCACCATGCAAAATTTTGCTGACATAGTATACGGGTTTCTGGACTTTCAGGTCCTCCTTAACCAACACCGCGCTCAAGGCGCTCTCTGAAACAGCCAAGTACAAGAATAAAACTTCATTCAGAACTGGCTTGGCCAACAACGGGGCCTGGCCCATATACTTCTTTAACTCTTCAAATGCCTTCTGATTTTCCTCACTCCATACAAAGTCTTTGATGTTCTTTAGTGACTTGAAGAATGACAAGCACTTGTCTCCTGACTTGGAGATGAATCGTCCTAGCGCAGCAACTCTTCCTGTGAGCTTCTGAACATCCTTGACAGTTTTTGGGGGTTCCATGTCCAGGATTGCCTTTATTTTATCGGGGTTAGCCTCAATTCCCCTCTTTGAGACCATCAATCCCAAGAATTTTCCAGATCCTACTCCGAAAGCACACTTCGTAGGATTCAACATCATCTTGTGGTACCTCAGGACCTCAAAAGCTTCCCTCAAATGGGTTATGTGATCAGTCTTTACTAGACTCTTGACTAACATGTCATCAACATAGAGTTCCATAGTCTTGCCAATGAGATCCTTAAAAATTTTGTTTACCAGCCTTTGATAGGTGGCTCCTGCATTCTTGAGACCAAACGCCATAACAAGATAACAATAAACACCAAAGTCAGTGATAAATGATACCTTTGGAATGTCATCCTTATGCATTTTGATCTGGTTGTATCCTCTAAATCCATCCATGAAACTCAGCATCTCATGTCCAGCAGTGGCATCAATCAAAGTATCAATTCTAGGCAGCGGAAAACAGTCTTTGGGGCATGCATCATTCAGATCAGTGAAGTCTATACACATCCTCCACTTTCCATTAGCCTTCTTCACCATTACAGGGTTTGCTAACCACTCTGGAAATTGAATCTCCTCAATGAAACCAGCCTCTAAGAGCTTTTCTACTTCCTGTTTTATAGCCTCTTGTCTTTCCGGGGCAAAATTTCTTTTCTTTTGTTTCACTGTCTTCCGGCTTGGATCCACGTTTAGCTTGTGAGTAATTAACTCCGGGTCTATGCCTGGCATATCAGCTGCTGACCATGCAAACACATCACTATTTTCTTGCAAAAATTTCACTAACTTCCCTCTAAGGGGCTCCTCTAATGTGGCTCCAATGAAAGTCATCCTCTCAGGATTCTTGGGGTCTAAAGGAACCGAATCCAATTCTTCTGCTGGCCTTCCTCTATTCTCATCATTTTCTCGAACATCCATATCTTCAATAGGAAGAACCTGCCCCCCGACTCCATCTGTCCTCAAAGAGGCCACATAACAGCTTTTAGCCATTTTTTGATCTCCTCTCTCTTCTCCAATCCCGTTTCGGGTGGGAAACTTCATGACTGAATGGTAGGAAGAGGGGACTGCCTTGAAGGCATGTATCCCTATTCTTCCCATGATAGCATTATAAGTTGAACTAGCCTTTACCACCACGAAATCCAGCATCTGCGTTGCTTGCCTTGGCTCCGTACCTATGGTGGTTGGCAATTTAATTATCCCTTCCACAGGACATTCTACTCCAGCAAATCCATATATCGGCATGTCAGTTGGTGTCAACTGGGAGTCGTTATACCCCATCCTTAGAAAGGTGTCATGGAGCAAGATATCCACAGAAGCACCATTATCCATAAGGACCCTCTTAACCGGGCTATTTCCTATTATCGGTGTTATGACCAGCGGGTCGTCATGGAGAAACTTCACACCCTCTAGGTCGGAATCATCAAAAGCCAATGTTACTTCTGTCCTGGCCCTCTTCGGGGCTTCTCCAACAATATGCATAACCTCTCTAGTATATGCCTTTCTGGAATTTTTGGACAATCCAGCAGCAGTTGGACCTCCAAAGATCGTGTTTATCACAGGCCCTCGAGGTCTCGGCCCTCGAGGTCTCGGCCCTCGAGGTCTCGGCCCTCCATAAATGGTGTTTATAACTGGTCCTCTAGGTTGGGGATTCCGCCCCTAATCATCTTGGTCCCTCCTACGATCTTCAAAGTTCTTCCTTCCATTATTATTTCTGTCTCCTCCATCTCCAGTATACTTGTTCAATCTTCCTTTTCGAATCAAAAACTCAATTTCATCTTTCAACTGCCTACACTCATCGGTGTCATGGCCAACATCTTTGTGAAACCTGCAATACTTGCCCTTATCTAGCTTGGCGGGATCAGCCTTCAAGGGCTTAGGCCAGCGAATATCTCTGTCTTTCTCAATCTCCATCAAAATCTGACTTCTGGGAGCATTCAGCTTAGCGTATTCAGTGAAGTTTTGCCCAGGTCCTCCCTTCTTGGGGGTTGAATCAGGGTTTTGTTCGGTTCTAGGATATTTGTCCTTAGCGACATACTCCAAATCAGTTTTTCGTTTCTTGCCTCCAGTGGGCTCATTACTTACTACGGTCTTCCTCATGCTTTCTTCAACCTTGATATACTTCCCTGCTCTCTCTTGGAGTTGCAACATGTTTTCTGGGGGACGTTTGGCCAAGGACATCTTGAAAAACTCATCCCTAGTTCCTTGTTGCAGTGCTATCATGGCTACCTTATCATCAAGGTCTGGGACTTTTAAAGCCTCCTTTGTAAAACGATTCAGGTAGTCTCTCAAAGATTCCTTTGCTCCTTGCACAATACTCATGAGAGATGCTGAACTTTTCTCATGGACTCTCCCACTGATGAACTGCTTAATGAAAGCCTGACTTAACTCCCGGAACGATCCTATAGAGTTTGGGGGCAAGCGACTATACCATCTTTGAGCCATACCCGACAGGGTTTGAGGGAAGGCCCGACACTTTATAGCATCATTCACGGGTTGCAGCAGCAGTGCATTAGAGAATGTCCTAACATGATTTGCGGGGTCTCCCGTGCCATCATAGGCTTTGATAGTGGGCATCTTGAATTTCCTTGAGATATGGGCATTCATTATCTCTTCTGTGAAGGGTGGAGTTGGATCGTCAGGATCTCCAAGGGGAAGGAGATTGCTTGGATCAGTTCTTGGGACAGCAGCCCTTCTTCTTACCGGACCATCCAGGTCTATGATAGGAGGAGGATTTTTCCCCCTAGGAGGTATGTGGGGTCTGGTGGCCTGGTGAGCCTCCAAATCACGCCTCAGCCTTTGGATTTCAGCCTCATGAGCCCTGATCCTTTCCTGCACTACTTGGGGATTCGCCCCTGGGGTGCTTTGGGGGCGTTGCCTTCCATCGGCCATTGGCTCTTTTCCAGGACGCCTCCTTCTCGGGGCCACTTCATCATCCGAAGATTCGGAGTCTCTCTCAGTGTATGGACCAGAAAATTCCCGATCCTCAGGGATAGGACCCAAACCTCGTATATAGGGGGGCGACCGCCCTCGTGCTTCGCTTCGCCCAGCATATCCGCTTCCTCCAACCTCAGGGTGAAGGGGCATCCCATAAGGGGGGTTAGTAGTAACAATAGTTGAATATTCATACCCAACAGGTCGAGAATTTACAGGTATATGTATTTGTTGAACTTGAGGATTCGTACCTTGAATCGGGGGAGTTGTCCCTTGTAGCTGGGGTTGAGTTGCCCCTGTCTGGGCTTCCTCCTGAGTAGATGCATAAGTTGAATGGGGAGGAACCTCCACGGTTGATGAAATCACCTGGGTTGTCTCTGATGGTGTTCCTTCCTCTATAACTCCAATTGTTCTCCGTGTTCTCGCCATGGTTGTTGTTGTTTTCCCACAGACGGCGCCAAATGTTATGGATAAAAAGCTAAGGTTATTATTTGCTGTATTTATTACTAAGATTCGGGAGCTCAAGGCCTTTAATGGCTGCTCTCGTGTTTCGTGACTCAATCTGCCTTTACGAGATGCCTACGTATCTCTGTGAATTAGAGAATCAAGCCAAAAAACGTAGTTCTGATTTGTGGGGTGAGGCCCCTTATATAGATGTGGGAGTCCTTGAATTGGACTTGGTATAGGAGACTTGGTGGACAAGCCTCTGAATTAGGATAGACTTAGGAGTCCTAGGAAGTAGGAAGCTGATTCCTTATCCTTTTAGGTCCCCTTGAGGCTAATCTATAAGGATTTATATCCTTATCGGGACTCTTCTCAATAGCTGATTTTTTCCTTATTAATTAATTACGAAATTAATTAATAATCAGGGCTTTTGGGCCTTTTTTATTCCACCAGGCCTGATCTGGTCCATCAGGCTTAACCTTTCTGGTCTGAATATTACACATCTTATTATTGGGCCTATCAGCCCATTAATTATAAAATCAGGACTTATTTATCCCTATCACCTCGAATGAGTTTACTCTCTAAAAGAATATTTAAAATAATATTCCTCAACTAGTTTATGTCTAAGTAATTAATAATCTTTAATGTTTAATCAGGTTTGAAATAAATAATCGTTGGAGTATACTTCTCCCGTAATAAAGGAATAGGTATATAGTATTTATTATTCGAACAATAAAATATAGTTGAGGGAAAATGATCGTTGGGAAATCGTTTTAATAAAAGTTCGAGGTATTTTAATGCTTCGTAAGTGGACGTTAAGTCCCTTTAAAACGTACTATTATGGACTTGTAATCGTCCTATAATATCACCAGAATGATTCCCGGGTTTTTATCTTAAAATCCCGACCGACTCTCGGTCTTATAATCATACGTCACGCTTAAAGCGGAATTAAATATTTTACGATATATATTTATCGTACAACATCACTACATTATGCGAAAAAGTTCAGTTACTACGTATCATGGCAATCATGGTATTTATGCAATGATAATAAAACAATTCTTTCACAACACAACAGTAAAATAGAGTTGGGTTCGTAAACTTGCCTGGGTATCTCGAGGTGGAGGATGCTCTAGGTTCCGCTCAGAAATCTATAATCATAAACACAATTCGTTTTGTTAGGTCCCGTTCTAATTTACGGCGACTCGCACTCATGTGCTACTTATTATGCACCCTCTCAACTAATATTACCCTTATTATTCTTTTAAGTTCTCATTCACATCATGGTCGCTTCATTTTTCTAAGTATCTTAGGTTCATTTTCATATTTGCCGTTGGCTCCGCTTATGGATTCTACGTTTTCTAATCGCGCGGTCTCGGCTCCGATATTTTTATAAAATTGAAAACTCATTATTTTCGCTTGAAATTTTTATGGAAGTTAGGAAACTCAAAATACTACTCTCTGTAAAAATTTCATGATTTATGAACACTTTTAAGTCGATATTTTATATTTTCAAAATTCGTAATTCGTAGCAGTTTTTGTCGCGTAAATCACTTTTAGTAAAACGGTCATAACTTTTGATCCGTAAATCGGAATCAAGCAATTCAAGCGCCTAAACGATCCTTATAACATTTTATATCATAATCAAGGGTTATTTTTCAAGAAACTATAGTTTACATCTTCGGGACTTTCTGCAGAAACTTAAAGTTACGATTTGTTCGTTTTAACGGAATTACGTTTACGATCGGAGTTTCGTTTACGCCCTAAATCTTTATACAACCACCAACAATCATCATATCATCATCAACACACAAACTCCTCTCAAGAACATCATGTTCTTGAGGCAACAACAATCACCCTTAAATCTACTTAGCTAAACATCAAGGTTTCAACAACATCACCTCTAAAACTAGGTTTATAACTACATACTAAATGAATCTTGAAAATGAATCTTAAATAAAGCTGGGTCAAATATTTTTACCTTTATTGAAATCTTGAGATGTGTTCTTGAGGATGGTGGAGTCTTGGAAGTGCTTGGTATGATTTTTGGAACCTAAAACCACCATTTAAATCAAGAAACCAAAGAAGAGTTACTATTCATACTATTCACTAGTAACTTTCTTGATTTTATTTAACCCATCAAACCTTGATAAAAAGAGATCAAATAATTTTCTTACCTTATTTTGGTTGTTAGGAAGCTTGAGAATTAATGGGAGGATTTTACCATGGCTAGATTTTATTTGATTTTGAATTCTTTCCTTGGAGATGAAATTGCCGAATGGAAGAATGAAGAAAGGGGGGGGGGTTTATGCTTGCTTCCTTTGGTTGCTTCTAGGAAATGGGATGGGTGATATATTTTTATTGATTGATATTTTTCCTAGTATAGAATCCTAGGTTTATTCCTTGTTGCCAAATCCATGGACATATCTTAAGTAGCTTCCTAGTTTACAAGCTAAACTACATGTTCTAGCTTCCTTAGCACACTATTTGGTTAGCCTTGCTTGATCATCCTACATCTAGCTCACTATTTGATAAAGTAACCATGGTTACTTTCTTACGATGGTTAGTTACCATGGTTAGTTAGTGTGTTACGTTTATTTAATCGTTTACGCGTTCGCTCGGTCGTTTAAACGTTTTCATAATACTTCCTCGTAAATGGTTCGCGACGTAATTCCTTTCGTATTTATTCCTTATATTTTAAATTATCGTACTTGGATATAAATCTGTAGGGTTTTAATCTTGTAATTATATTGTGATTCCCGTAATCCTCGATGAGTTGTAAATACGGTCATTTTTCAAAATTCGTTTTCTTCGAAAACTAATAGCGTTTACATACACTCATTTGGTACGTATAATCATAATATCAACTCTGAAACTCATTTTCTCATTTACTACATAGTGTGGGCTCAAAAGTTTTTCCTGTTCATCAGGATTACTATTCATTAAACGTTTTACAAGTTCTCAAAAATTCGAGATAAGCTAAAGAAACTGCAAATTTGCAGGATTGTTATGTGTTCTATTTTGCGTTTATTTCTGAAGTTTAATTCAATTTTAATTTACTGAACAAACACTGTTATTTACGATGGTCTACACGTTCCTCAATTATAATTTGATTAAAACTCCTTGGCTAGTTTTGTAATTTGATTGCAACTCATTAACTAGCTTTATAAACTGATAACAACTCATAAATTACTAGCTTGGTAATCTGATCAAACCCCCTACAATCAAGGATGAAGAAAATGAAACACAATCAAGAGAGCAGCATCGCAGATGTGCATGAATCAATATTCATCAAAATTTTAATGTTACTTCTCTTACAATGCATCATCAGTTGCAGATGTGTCTGCAAGAGCTGGGCCACTATAATTCTCCAGCCCTATTTCATAGAATATTACGATTCAACCAAATATTCATCTCTTGTTCACAACTTGGCACAACTTGATGAAGTTGAATGCACTGCCAATTCTCCTGCGGATTTTCTAATTTTTAACAAAACACGATTTTCTTTGAAATTCTTGTATGATTTACCTTATCCTTCCTCGTATTTGCTCAAAGTTTTTAGTACTTGTAGTGTTACAGGTTTTATAGGTGCATATAGATGTGATGGTAAGGATTTTGCGTCAATCGTATCGTGTCACATATTTAACCCCGTAACAGGTCAGCAGATCCCTGTGGATTGTACGAGAGATAAGCATCGGTGGTGGAAATGTGCTTTACTCTATGTTCCAAAACTAACCACTTCAAGTTTCTGTTTTTTCATCTTGATTGGGAACAAGTAGAAGTTGATATACAAACAATCGGTACTAATTCGTGGAGGAGCATTGGAAGAATACCGTTCTATCCAGCACAAAGATCGCTTCCTATTTATATAAATGGATTATACCATTGGATCGACCCCAGTAAACATATAATCTATTCCTTCAACGTGGAAGAAGAGGCATTCAAGGAGATATAGACTCCCATCCCCTTCATATCAAGTCTTTTTTAAGTTCGAACCTTGGACTGCTAAATGGTATCCTTTGCATATGTATGAAGTCCTATATCATTGAGTTGTGGGTGATGAGTATGGAGATGAAAAATCATGGACTACGAAGTTTGTTCTTCATAATCTTGCAATTCCTTCTGGGAGGATTTTAGAGCCTCTGAAATGTCTGGAAAATCGAGATATTGTGATACTACGTTTTCCTCCTCATGCTATTTGTTACAATCCAACTACAAAAAATCACAAATATATTAGATTCTATGATATAAAGTGTAACAGGTACATACCTTTTTCATATAGTACAAGCCTTAGAAAATTGTTGCACCTGCCATAGCAAGGCTTCGGTTTTATCCTTCTTGAGAAGAAATGGCAATCATGATGCACTCTTATTACAATGACATGGTTATTTAATTCTAGTTAAATCTTGTGATTTCAAGATTAGATATATCATTTCTTTCAAGGTGCATTTTCACAACACTTTCTTAAGATGGACAAAATATCAATAAAGAACGAGGTCCTTCAGAAAATTTAACAAGGAATCTACCTTACCTTTCAGGTCTTTGTATTTTAATTCATCAGTCATATATAGCTCATTCAGTGTCTCCTATATATTTCCGAGTCTTATTGATAATAACAAAGATGAAATTTGAGATTACATATATTTTTTTTATAATTATAATTTGGATCTAAAAGGGGTGAGCAAAACCGGATATTCGGTCCGGTTTTAAAATTCAAACCGGATATCCGGTTTTTCGGATCGCTAAAATTACATTCCGGATCCGATTTAACCGGATATCCAGATATTCGAATATCCGATTAAACCGGACCGGAAATCGGATTATCTGGATCCATTTGAAACTTCATTTTTTAAGAAATTACGATTTACGGGATAAGTAATACATATTAGAGTTATGAAACTAATGATGCATGAAACCATACTTTTGTCATCATATTATTAGTTGGGAAAAATAATGACATGTAAAATAATTTAAATATAAACATCAATTATAGATTAACTAATTACATGATCAATATAAACATATTTCTTATTGACACTTATATTAAATTTGTTGTTATTTAGTTTTTAGAATACTCGTCAAACCTAAATTATTATTTCTTACTGATATGGATAAAAAATACATCATAAAGACACATTAAATGTCGTACTAAATACACTTCGGCTTCTTGTCTAAAGTCCAGTACATACCTGTCTGGTCCGAGCTCGTAGCAGTCTCAATATTGCCCATGTAGACAAGGCCCACCAGTTGAGGTCGTCAAGGTCCACGAACAGAAGTTGTTCACGGACTAGGCCCAATACGGCTGGAAGAGTAGAAACATGTGCTCTAAACGGACTCAAAGTCCTAGGAAGCAGCTTCTGGAGTTTCTTCCCTTAAAGGACTCCTAATCACCATCTAAGTTGGAGACTTGGCCACCAAGTCTCCCAATAGAAGCCTAACCCTAGACTCACCTCTATATAAGGGCTCTACCCCTCAACCTAGAACTACGTTTTTGGCATCTTGCAAGGACCGATAGTCCCGAATGCAAGAGCAGCCATTAAAGCTTGAAGCTCACAAACCCTAATATTAAATACTAACGCACTCAGGTTTTTATTCCACAACATTTGGCGCCGTCTGTGGGACGACTACAACAACCATGGTGAATACACGGAGCAGAAACAATGGCGGTACAAACACTCCTGTTCCATCGTGAACAATCGCATAAATGGTGGAAGTACCACCACACTAAACTTATGCCTCCACCCAAGGAGGAACCCTGGTACGGGCAACTGAGGCTCAGCCATAAGGGACGAATCCCCCGGCTCCTCGAGGGACGAATCACCAATTTCAGCAGATACATGTACCTGTAAACTCTCAACCCGTTGGGTATGAGTACTCGACAATCGTGACCACTAACCCCCCTTACGGGATGCCTCTATACCCCGAGACTAGAGGAAGTGGACACTCTGGTAGGAGTGAAGCACAAGGGCGGACGCCCCAATACATACATGGCTTAGCTCCTATTCCGGAAAATCAAGAATTCTCTGGACCTTATACTGATAGAGACGCCGAATCATCGAATGATGATTTTGCTCCGAGAAGGAGGCGTGCTGGCAAAGAGCCGATGTCTAGTACTGACCAGCGCCCCAAGAGCACTCAAGGAACGATTCCCCGGGATGTTCGGGAGAGGATCAGGGCTCAGGAAGTTGAGATTCAAAGGCTGAAACATGACCTGGAGACGCATCTGAATCCAAGACCCCCACTTGCTCCAAGGCGGAGAAATCCTCCTCCAATCATAGACCTGGATGGTGCAATACCAAGAAGGGTTGTTTCCCCAAGGGCTGATCCAAGTGATCTTATGCCCTTAGGAGATCCTGATGATCCGAACCCCCATTCACTGACGAGATGATGAATGCTCGCATCTCAAGGAAGTTCAAGATGCCCACCATCAAAGCATATGATGGTACTGACGATCTAGCTAATCATGTCAGGACGTTCTCTAACACCCTGTTGCTACAACCCTGTTGCTACAGCCCTGTTGCTACAGCCCGTGAACGACGCTATTAAGTGTCGGGCCTTCCCTCAAACCCTATCGGGAATGGCTCAAAGGTGGTATAGTCGTCTACCCCCGAATTCTATTGGATCCCTTAAAGACTTGAGCCAAGCTTTTATCAAGCAGTTCATAAGTGGCAGAGTACACAAGAAGAGTTCAGCCTCTCTCATGGGCTTAGTCCAAGGAGCTAAGGAGTCCTTGAGAGAATATCTGAATCGATTTACGAAGGAGGCTTTGAAGGTCCCTGATCTTGATGATAAGGTAGCTATGATAGCCCTACAACAAGGGACTAGAGACGAGTTCTTTAATATGTCCTGGCTAAGCGTCCTCCCAAAAGCATGTTGCAGCTCCAGGATAGAGCCGAAAAGTATATCAAGGTGGAGGAGAGTATGAAGAAGATGATTGTGAATAATGAACCTACTGGAAACAAGAAGCGGAAGACGGATTAAGAGTACGATGCCAAGGACAAATATCCATGAATTGGAAAAAACTCTGACTCCTCTTCCAAAAAGAATCAGCAACCAAGGTTCGCTGAATATACGAGGTTGAACGCCCCAAGGAGCCAAATCCTCATGGAAATTGAGAAGGACAAAGATTTCAAATGGCCGAAGCCGCTAAGGGGAGACCCCGAAAAGAGAGACAGAAGTCGATACTGCAGGTTTCACAAAGATGTTAGTCATGATACTGACGATTCTAGGCCACTCAAGGATGAGATTGAGTATCTGATCTGAAGGGGAAAGTTCGGACATTTCACCAAGGGTGAAGAGGCCGGAGGCCAAAAGAGAGACAATGATAGAAGAGATGACGATCGAAGGGGTAACGATAGAGATCGCAGCCCATAGCCCCAAGGGTCTGTAATCAATATAATCTCAGGAGGACCGACACAGATGGCACTACAAGGAACTCCCGAAAAGCTTATGCAAAAGAAGTAATGAGCATAGTTGGAGAGCCATCTAAGCGTTCTAAGTCAGAGATGACGCTTGAATTTTGTGACCCAGACCTTGAAGGTTTGAAATTTCCTCAGGATGATCCTCTGGTTATCACTCTGATAATTGGAAATTGTCTTGTTATGAGGGTTCTAGTGGACAATGGAGCTTCCGTGGACATTCTGTTCCATGACACATTTATAAGGATGGGCTACAATGATTCACAACTAACTCCATCCAAAGCACCCATCTACTTGTTTAACCATATGGGGTTCAAAGTCGAAGGAGCAATACAACTTCCCGTAACTATTGGGGAAGAGCCTAGGGAGGCCACGCAGATGTTAAACTTCCAGGTTGTTAAGGCAGCCTCTACTTGCAATGCTATCATGGGTAGAACATGGATCCATGCTTTTAAGGCTGTACCCTCAACCTACCATATGGTACTGAAGTTCCCAACTAGGAATTGTGTTGGAGAAGCAAAAGGAGATCAGAAAATGGCTCGCGGTTGCTATGTTGCAGCACTTAGGCCCGATGGAACTGGGGGGAAGGTCCTCCCCATAGAAGACATGGATGTCCGAGAGAATGACGAACTACGAGGGAAGCCAGCCGAGGAGTTGGTCCCAATTCCCTTAGATCCATTAGACCCGGAGAAGGTCACGTACATTGGGGCATCTCTGGACAATCCCTTGAAGGGACGAATGACAACTATTCTACACGAAAACAGTGATGTATTTTCTTGGACAGCAGCTGATATGCCTGGGATTGACCTATACCTTATAACTCATAGGTTGAACGTTGATCCAACTCGGAAGGCTATAAAGCAAAAGAAGAGAACTTATGCCCCTGATAGCCTGGAAGCCATAAAGCAGGTTGTCGAGAAGCTTTTAGAAGCTGGATTCATTGAGGAAGTGTAATTCCATGAATGGTTGGCCATCCCCGTAATGGTTAAGAAGGGCAATGGGAAGTGGAGGATATGTATTGACTTCACTGACTTGAATGATGCTTGTCCCAAGGACTGTTATCCCTACCAAGGATTGATACCCTGATCGATGCCACTATTGGACACGAGATGCTAAGCTTTATGGATGGCTTCAGTGGTTACAATCAGATTAGAATGCATAAGGATGACACCACCAAGGTATCTTTCATAACTGACTTTGGTATATTTTGTTATCTTGCTATGGCTTTTGGACTTAAAAATACAGGAGCTACTTACCAAAGACTGGTAAATAAGATATTTGCTCATCTAATTGGGAAGACCATGGAGGTCTATGTTGACATTTTAGTCAAAAGCCTAAGCAAGAACAATCATATTATCCACCTCATAGCGGCATTTGAAGTACTGAGGCACCACAAGATGATTTTAAACCCAGCTAAGTGTGTTTTTGGCGTTGGGTCTGAAAAATTTTTGGGTCACATGGTCTCTAAGAGAGGAATAAAGGCCAACCCCGACAAGATCAAAACCATCTTAGATATGGAGCCACCACGCTCCATCAAGGACGTTTAGAAGCTGACCTGAAGTATCGCAGCTCTAGGGAGGTTCATCTCCAAGTCTGGAGACAAATGCCTTCCCTTCTTCAAAATCCTTAAGAAGGTGAAGAATTTTGAATGGACAGCTGAGAGCCAAGAGGCCTTTGAACAGCTAAAGAAGTACATGATTGAAGCCCCTTTATTGGCCAAACCAAGTCCGGAGGACACCCTTTATTTGTACCTCGCGGTATCTGAACAAGCCGCGAGTGCAGTTCTCGTGAAGGATTAACAAAAGCTCCAGAAGCCTGTATACTATGTGAGCATGGTGCTCCATGGAGCAGAGTTGAATTACTCCACCACGGAGAAATTCGCGCTTGCTCTCATCACAGCCTCGAGGAAGTTGAGACCATACTTCCAGACTCACAAGATCGAAGTCATGACGGACCAACCCTTGAGGAACATTCTTCATAGCCCGAAGGCAGTATGAATAGATATTGGTTTAATACCAATAATGGAAGCCGTTTTAGTTTGTTAAGAATATATCCACAATTAAAAATAGGTTGATGGTACATTTTTCCTATATATTCTGTACCATATAGAAAAGCAAACAGATGCCCAGATGCCCTGTCTTACGTCCCAGTCTAATATTAGATCATTTTTATTTAATACTAAGTCAATGACGTATCAATTTGTTTGGATAAAATCTATAAAATAAACGAATCTATAGAATATTCCGAATTTTAGGTCTAAATTCTAAATTATTTGATGTTGTAAGTGTAAAAACGTACCATCTACTTTTTTATCCCTGTCCAACTAAAATTAAAATTTTTGTGTATACTAATTACTACATTAAAATGACTAATATTATTATTACTGATCGATAAAATAAAATTGGAAGGCTAATCAAGTGGGCAATTGTATCAGGAGAATTTGATATTAAGTACAAGCCTCGAACGACCATCAAGGCTCAGGCCTTAGAAAACTTTGTGGTTGAATGCCCCATTAACGACCAAGAAGTCGGGGGGCAAGAGATAGTAACCCCAGAAGAATGAGAGAAAGAGAAGGATATAGAAACAACCCTGAAAGAGTATCGGGTTCTCCATTTTGACGGGGCGTCCAAAACAAAATCTAGTGGTGCAGGCCTAGTCTTGCAAAGCCCTGATGGGTTTATGATTGAGTATGATTTGAAGTTGGACTTCTCAACTACGAATAACGAAGCAGAATACGAAGCACTGATAGCCGGCTTAGGCTTGGCTAGAGCCGTGAGGGCCAAAAACCTGAACGTAATACTTAAAGTAAAATAGTTTCATTGCATAATTGTATATATTTTGTAAAATAAAATATTATATAATGTTCTATATGTTGATGTTCAAGATTTTGAATAAAATAATGATCATTGTATAACATAATTCCCAAAATAATACGTTTTGCAATTTTTTATACAAAGATTTTAGTTGCAGAACATGCATGATTTTCGTAGTCTCGAACACAAAAACGTGATCTCCATCGAACTTGACTATATCTTTTAAAGATAAATCTCAATCTATATTTTATCATATTTAAATAAAATAAATTATGCAACGGTAATAATATGTAATTTTTTTATATTGTTATGAAATAAATATATAAATATATATATTGTATATCTATATTTTTTATATTGTAATAATATATATTTATAAATTATATATATTGTACATTTTTATATATTGTAATAAAATAAATTTTGTAATGGTCATAAAATATATTGTAATTTTTTTTATATTGTCAAATTAAGCCTAACTTAAAATATATCTGCAGAGAAAAAAATAATGTGACTAAGATAAATAATCCATACTGATAAATAGTCTTTTAATGATAAATTACATTTCATCCAAGACAGAGAGAGGGAGAGATGAAGTATTTGAACTGGGTGCATACCGTACATGAGTAAAAGTTAGTTAAAACTGTGGGAAGACAAATGAGTCAATAAACTAGCCTGCTTTGTATCTAAAATGTTCTGTTAAATTCTGCTACTCAGTAATATATTTTAAATACTTGCATAAACTTTGGCTCTATACCATACCTCACACATATATCAAGTATTTCTTTCTTTCTTTCTGCTTGATCAAGAAAACCATCATCGTATGTATCTATATACTTGTTGTATGTATATATTGTTACACACACACACTATATTATAATGGCTTTGCTCTCTTTTTCTCTCTCAGATTACAATTTCTCAGAAGATATAAGTTTCTCCACATTCAAGAAAACAATATGTGATAGTTTTTTAGCATAAAAAAACCAAGAAACAATTTGCACTAAAGGCATAATCTAAATTTCTGTTAATACTTAGTTCTAAACACAGTACAGGACAAGATCTCTTCTTTTCTCAGAAAGATCACAAGATCGTACCTAATGGATTCAGGAAACATACATCTCTAGGTATGCATCTAATTATTCTATCTATTTTGTTTAAAACACACACAGATTAAGGAAGGCATGATCCAAGTTTGGGAATAAAAAAAAATGTCCTCCAACGACATGTAAAAAATTTATGTGCATACTGTAATCATTACACACACACATGCACAATGTTTCTTATGTAGATCAAGAAACTACACTTAAAAAATTAGAATGTTTAAGAATGAAAAACCAATCAAGCATTAAACTAGAACTAAGCTTGAAATTTAGTAAACTTTATATGTAAAAGTTGATAAAGTAAAGCAATATATATAATCTTGTTGCAATCCCCCCTTTTTTGTCTCTATTGTTTAGATTTTATGTTTATGATTATATATGCTTGTACATAACAGTAACTTCTACATCATCGATGGATAATTTTATTGGAGTTGAAATTGAAGTTGATGATGTTACTTACCGCATTATAGGCAGGATCGGTCGTTGGGAGCCAAGCTTTGAGTATCCCGTATACGAGTCAGAGTGTACAGTCAACACGATTGGTGTCCCAAACAAAGCTTTGAAGATTCTCTCTTGGACTGCTGTTTGAGGCCACCCAATTTGTGATGAAAGGGGTATATGGTAGCAGCTCAATAATGATGTTAATGAGATGAGGAATTTCTTCATCCACTCAGACTTGCCCACCAACCTTCTGCCCTTTGAGCAATAGGTCACGTTTAACATTAACAATATGCAATACATCTGCATTGTGTTTGCACTTCAAGAGAATATGTCCCTTAGATCATCCATCCATGCTCCTTAACCAGAGGTTTAGCCATGGTTTCACAATTCCCCAGGTTCGCAGGGCTGCTTCTATTATGGTAAATTCTATAAGGGACCTACATGGTAACAATTTAAAGCATAAGAAAGTCACTGCTGGTCACGTAATATGTAGCCCTCAATACATCAGAGTGGCTGCTACGTGCACATCCTTTGAATTAGACTGGCATGCTGGCTTGGCTGCAAATCACTTCTTGCCAATCAACCGGATAAGTAACTAGGGAAGGGCTCCTGAATATGTTGACGAGGAGGAGCCTCAGCTACCTCATGAACTGGAGGAGGATCTGGTAGCTCAACCACCTCATGAACTGCAGGAGGCCGCAGCTGCCGCAGGAAATTTTGAAGATCAGCTAAACTTTTGGAACCAGGAACATAGTCAAAAGCGTGATGTCCGAAGTATAGGGGTAGTTGCTTTGGAATTAGGTTATGGGAGGATTTCGGTCGTGGACAAGAATCAATTCCTACGTGTTGCAATTTACATTAGACAACTGGGAACCTTACCTGAGACTTGGGAGCAATTGCTGCAAAACTCGGAAGCCCAAATGCCAATCCATAGGCTTGCTGGAAGATTCACCAATGGTTATATCAACTTCATAAGATCGTGTTTGCAAATCAATCCCTATAATAGATCCGACACAGTTTATCCTACTCGACCAAGAGCTTCTGCAACCTGGTGGAATCATATCTGACGAAGACTTTGAGCTATCAGTGTGGACACATAATCATTGAAGTATAGTGTGCTACTGTTTTGAAAGTAAATCATAGTCTTAAGCTGGTAGGACACAGCATGGTTAGCTAGATTTTAGAAATTTGTATGTTGACATTTCGTTATAGGCTGAGGTAGTAGGAACTAGGAAGTAGGAACAACGTGGTACTATCTAGTAAAGGACAAGTTGCTCATTTCTATATTTTTAGTTGTAACGTTCAGCTAATTAGTTGTTCTTCCTTTGGTTGTCGGAATCATATCATTCTTAAATCTCCCCAACTCATATCTACAAAAAAGAATTCCCATCATATGTAACAATTTACACACCCTTACATATACAAATCCTAAGAACATAACAAACGAATAAAATTAATTCATACATATTCAATTCTAATCCTTGAGACTCTACAATCATAAAATTCAAAAATAAAATATAATAATAGCATAACAATCCAAAATTCAAATTAACATACACAGAATCAAAAAAAATTAAAACTTTAGTGGCTTACAATGTTAGTTTCTCATCAAACGACTGAGAGAATTAATGATCTGCAGTTTTTCATCAGTCTTGAGTTGAATCTTCCGGTGTCGTGACCTCAAAACTCTTAAAAAACGAACCTTTATAACCCCTAAAATTTAAACCAATCAAAAAACATAATTGGGATATGAGAATACAGATTAATGGACCTTAATATTTGCAGTTTAATGATGTGATGTGCATTTCTAATCCATGGGATGTGATGTGCCTGTGGATTGGAGTTTCTCATTTAAGGTCTGCTACAGTGCTACCCGTTTATATGGAATAAACGGGTCGAACCAAAAATCCAATTTTTTATTTTATTTCATATTTATTTATTTTATATATAACTTTTTTCAAATTTTTTAATTTTGAATAATTTGGGTTACTAGTAAAAAAAGAAGATTTTTTTAGGGCGGCTGCCCTTTTATAAGGAAGAAACAGGCCAGAATCAAAAATCGAATTTTTAATTTATTTCATCTTGATTTATTTGATATATATTTTTTATTCAAAATTTTTAATTTTGAATAATTTTGGTTATTCGTAAAAGAAGATTTTTTGAAGATTTTTATATGGAAGAAAATCGTATTTATGTGAAAAAATGAAAGATGGTACTTTTGTAAATTAAAAAATATTTTCTCAAATTCTTTTTAAAAAAATGACAGCATTTTTACAAACTTTTTGGACTTAGGTATTTTTTTAGAAAGCCCAAAAAAATATAGTAAATAATATTAATACATATATATTTAAACATGGCTCGATTTGATATTTACGTCTATAAGATGTTAAGAATGAAACAAGTCGAGAACCAATTTTTATTAAAAATAAAAATCGAATCGGATTCAAATTAGTTAAGATCGAGACCTAAACTGAAATTACGGTTTGGTTCAGTTCCGTTCTCGATTCTGAACCGATAAATGCTTTCCTCATTTGTAATTTGATTAGAACTTAAGTAATTTTAAATTAAAATATTTTTAAGTGAAACACATGACTTATTTGGGTCGAATATATACGTTTCAGAATTTACTTTTTTTGCGTCAGTTTATGAACTTATTTATTTTAAAATTTAGTTATTATCAATAAATATTATAAAAGAATAAAAGATGTATTTATCTATACTTATTCAGACATACTTACTCTTAAAACAAATATAATCAATAAAATATGAAAATAAAAATAACAAAAATCAATTATTTAAAATAACTGTGCATCGCACGGGTTTTAGGCCGGTAAAATATAAGATATAAGAATATAAGAATATAAGAATATAAAAAGTAGATTAACAAATGGCTTAAATAAACATCTAAAAAATTGAATTAAACGATTAAATTTATAGATAAGCCAAAGAAACTGCAAATTCAGTATTGTTATGTGTTCTATTTTGCGTTTATTACTGAAGTTTAATTCAATTTTAATTTACTGAACAAACACTGTTATTTATGATGGTCTGCACGTTCCTCAATTATAATTTGATTAAAACTCCTTGGCTAGTTTTGTAATTTGATTGCAACTCCTTAACTACCTTTATAAACTGATAACTCCTAAATTACTAGCTTTGTAATCTGATCAAACCCCCTGCAATCAAGGATGAAGAAAATGAAACACAATCAAGAGAGCAGCATCGCAGATGTGCATGAATCAATATTCATCAAAATTTTAATGTTACTTCCCTTATAATGCATCATCAGTTGCAGATAGAGCTGGCCAAACAAGCGGGTTGGCTCGGCCCGCTCGTAATTCGGCTCGTCAAAATTCGTATAATTCGGCTCGTAAACGAACGAATAGTTATTCGGCTCAAATTGTCTACTCTAACGAACCGAACACGAATAGCATGTTAGGAAACCGGAACTGGCTCGGCCCGGACCATATAATTCGTAACCGAACTAAAAAACTGGAAGTAGGTGAACCGCGAATAATTCGTTCGGCCCGCGAATTATTCGTTCGTCTGAATACACAGGCACGCGAATTATTCGTTCGTTCGGCACGCGTCGTTCGCCAACGGTAACCTGCACGATTGCAAACTGCCGTCAAACCAATGGTCACCTTTTCCTTCTGTAACATACTAATTCATTTGCAAAAACCAACTTTATTTTTCAAAACTATCAAATTTCTTTTGCAAAAACTAACTTTTTAAAAATACGAGCAAAAATAAAATTTGTTTATTTTGATTAATTTATCAAAAATACGAGTAAATTGTTAAAAAGGTTAAATATTAAAATGTGTTAAAAATAGAAAAAAATTTCCAATATAAAAAAGGTAAAATAAAAACAGAAATAAAAAAAGTAAAATTGAAACAAAAATGCAAAGTTTCCGTACAAACAAAGTAAAAACAAAATATAAAAAATTCAAACAAAAAACAAAAAGTCGTCAGCTAGATGGGTGTTATTCGCCTAATTCGTTCATTTGTTTATTTGTGGCCAATTCACCGGATCGCCTGAGTCGTTTAATTCGCGAGCCGGTCCCGACTTCATTTTCCGTTAAATCGGCCCGACACGACACGGCACGTCTAGTTTCACGGGTCGTTAACGAGCTACCTAATTCATGAACCGGACCATCGAAAATTCGGCCCGGCACGCTCGGTCCGACCGTTTGGCCGGCTCTAGTCGCTGATGTGTCTGCAAGAGCTGGGCCACTATAATTCTCCAGCCCTATTTCATAGAATATTACGATTCAACCAAATATTCATCTCTTGTTCACAACTCGGCACAACTTGATGAAGCTAAATACACTGCCAATTCTGCGGATTTTCTAATTTTGAACAAAACACGATTTTCTTTGAAATTCTTGTATGATTTACCTGATCCTTCCTCGTATTTGCTCAAAGTTTTTAGTACTTGTAGTGTTACAGGTTTTATAGGTGCATATAGATGTGATGGTAAGGATTTTGCATCAATCATATCGTGTCACATATTTAACCCCGTAACAGGTCAGCACATCCCTGTGGATGATACGGCAGGTAGGCATCGGTGGTGGAAATGTGCTTTACTCTATGTTCCAAAAACTAACCACTTCGAGTTTCTGTTTTTTATCTTGATTGGGAACAAGTAGAAGTTGATATACAAATAATTGGTACTAATTCGTGGAGGAGCATTGGAAGAATACCGTTCTATCCAGGGCAAAGATCGCTTCCTACGTGTATAAATGGATTATACCATTGGATCGACCCCTGGAAACATATAATCTATTCCTTCAACGTGGAAGAAGAGGCATTCAAGGAGATCCAGACTCCCATCCCCTTCGTATCAAGTCTTTTTTAAGTTCGAACCTTGGACTGCTAAATGGTAGCCTTTGCATATGTATGAAGTCCTATATCATTGAGTTGTGGGTTATGAGTGAGTATGGAGATGAAAAAGTGTAACAGGTATATACCTTTTTCATCAGTCATATATAGCTCATTCAGTCTCAGCTAAATATTTCCGAGTCTTATTGATAATAACAAAGATGAAATTTGAGATTACATATATTATTTTTTATAATTGTAATATGGATCTAAAACAGTGCCTAGACTTGAGAGTTGTTTGTTCTCCGTTTATACTAGCTTGAAGTACAGATATACCTCCATCAGAATGAAGGCGAAAAGAATTTGGCCCAAAAACAAGATAGTCTGGCAACTAGATATGCCTACATTGCGGAGGTTTCACCATTTCCAAGAGAAGATCCGTCCGTAACTTGCTGTATGAAGCAGAGAATCACATGTACACAACATACAGCATTTTCTTGCAGTTTGGGAAAGAATTGCGATGTATACTCATTTATAGAATTGTATCCATAGGATAGCAACCAAGGACACGGATAAACTTCGCAAACTCCTGCAAGCATATAGATTTATTTATTTAGACAAATCACGGTCCTTCCATCACAAATGAGCATGCATTCTATAGGAAATACAAGATAGATAGTGAAAATTTTAAAAAAATGCCATGTAGAGATACCGTGAGAAATCTGTCATGAAGTACAAAAAAAAAACCAAGTGTTTTGCTAACTAGTACAGCATAATAAAAAGATTTAACAGGAGGGCCTCTCCCCGACACAATATAAGTTGTTTATTTCTCAAATGCAAAAGGGGTTTGTATTCACCTAAAGATAAGCTAGCATATAAAGGCTAACCACAAATGTGCATTTCAAAGCTATAACTATATCCCAAATCCCAATAGATAAGATAACTAACATGTTTTGTTTAACTAAAGCATTACCGAATCCAAAAGTACTGACCATACTGAATGGCAAAGTTAAAGGCATGATGACAGGTACAAGTACAACCTGTAAAAAATCTTCCTGCCTTTTTAAAACTAGATAGCTACGCAGTTTTTTGCAGCATGCAGTTAGATGGCTGCATATAAGACACATTCATTCTTTTAATCTGAAATGATTTCCGCCATAGTGAAGAAAGATATACAAGTAGGCCTTTTTTTAGTTCAAGTGATGGTGTACTACCTTATCCAAAACTAATGGCACCGCTGATTTGTGAAGTTCAATGGACATGGCATCCTACAAGCAATATCACCTCAGTCTAAAAGAGTTTTATTGGTAATCGGTTGTTATACTTAATGTGTTCGGTGTCATTAATGCTAATAGATTACCCATACATGATACATTTTCCCAAATTATGATACTATTATTAACTAGTCATTGTGCCCGCTACGCTCGCCAAGGCATTAAATTTTTATAAATCACCGCTGATTTGTAAAGTTCAATGGATATGGCATCCTTCAAGCAATATCACCTCAGTCTAATAGAGTTTTATTGGTCATCGGTTGTTTTATTTAATGTGTGCGGTGTCATTAATGCTAATAGATTACCCAGACATGATTCATTTCCCAACTTATGATATTATTATTAACTAGTAATTGTGCCCGCTACGCTAGCTAAGGCATTAAATATTTATAAATATTTTATTATAATATGTTTTTTTAATTTATTTTATTCCTAAATTTAAGTAACTATAAAGACTAATTATAACAATCTTGTTAGTTTTCTAAGTAGTAAAATAACTGACTTTTTTACTCCTATAGTTTTATTTATCTCTGTCTAATTATGTCTTTTCAATTGATTTATTTATATGCAACCTTCTAATAAGTGTATAACTAAAGATTATAATAAATAATTTTTACTTTACAACTTATAAAATAGATATGGACAAATACTTATAATATTTGAAAATTAATATTACGATTTTAGTTTGAGAGAAAATCTTTCAAATATTTAATTTCAATTATAACGTTCTTTTTCAAATAATTTATATAGAATGTTAATATTAATAACAATAATATTTAATTAATTCAATATTTGCATACACTAATAGACAATAATGTGGTTTTCGATAAATATATTTGTAATATAGTGAATTTCACTTTGTAGGAAACAAACTCAGAGAATATACAATTATTTAGATTTTAGTAATATCAATTCGGCATCAATATTAATGTCATGTTTTTGAACTACAGGAAACAAATTTTTTATTATTTTTAATATAAAACAAATATTGACATGAATTTGCAATATTTGAAAAATAATATAGTGAATTTTAACAAATTGTGAAGTAGTGTTCTGTCATGCAACGGGAAACAGAACAATATTGTCAACACACAAAAATTTGTTAAATCTGACATTCTTTTTGAAATGTGAATTAATCAAAAATATCTTTACTGCAACATGCTGAAGACCAGAAACTTTTAACAACAGCTAATACTGCAATCAGGAAACTATAAATAGATATTGACATGTATTTACAATATTAAAATCAGGCCACGAATAAGGACGGACCTGCAGATGTCCCAAAGCGTATTGAGCACGAGGCTCCGCCATAGAAGCTTCGAAGTCTATATAAAACAGGTAGTCAAAATACCTGAAAATAGAATTAGAAGATCTTAAATTTTCCTTAAAAGTAATTAAGAATAATCTCATAAATATGATATATTGTTATATGTTAAACCAATTAAAAAATTGACTAATAAACCCTTACATACTTTCCTTTTTTACTTTTTCTCAGACATGTTTATGCATGTATATTGCGAAAACCAGCTCATGCAGAACCTTAAAAAACATACTTTTGGTTGTATAGCTTTGTCTAACACATGTAAAGGTCTCAATTTGCAGGAGAACATCAGTTGACTGAAAACCGATTTTATCTGCTATTTTGCTACATACATTTATATCACTGAAAAATTTGCATTTTCTGATAAAGCGGACATGCAAATGCGCATAATATTGGCAGAAAAGGAATTTTTGGCAGATCAGGAACTTCAGATTAATGGTATGTGTTATTTTCGCTCAATTAATGTGTGTAGCAATAAACTTAATGGAATAATTTTATCACCATCAATTCCAATAATCAAACATAATTGGTTTCTTCTCTTTGCGAATTGCAATATTTAAATAAATGTGTAACAATGATCAATTTTGCCTCACATACAACTGTGGAAATCTATCCTAAACAATGTGGAACACTCACTTGGCACTCCCCTTGTTACTGTCATCAACAACTCGTAGCGGACGCTTTCTCTGAGGCCGACTCTCAATCTGAGAATAAACTACATTAGCTGATAACTAGGAGCATGTTTCTATAAAAAAACAATAATTGGTAGTACATACCTTTGATAAATTAATCTCTCTTAACGCAAATACAGCCAAGGCTTTGAATAATATCCCAGGGCCTTCTTCAAGAGTGAAGACAATGCTTGTCTAAAAAGGAAAGAGAAATTGTTTAATCTGCTCCAGTATATTTACCCTAAAACAAATGAAAATAATTGTACCTTGTGGGGTTTCTCAGTTCCTGGGATTATAGGTTCTCTGGCAAGTATCAGAAAACGAGTGATATTATCGGACTGATCCTGCATGTCAAATACAAAAACAAAACTGAATACATATATATAATCACAAGGAATGAAAATGAATACAGAGGAAACAGTAAGCTCAGTTTACTGATACTTCCAAAACAGAAAAGGCTCAGAGCAACCTTTACCCAGAGGGGATGAGATACTAGCACCTGTTTTCGCGATGCATAGACCACAAACAAAAACCTACTGAACAGCTATGATATCACAGTACAAATAGTGCAGTATGTATGCTTTGACTGTTTGACACCTATTTACTAAGAAATTTTTTGGGTTGTAATGTTGTATATAATTTATACTATATAGCATGATTCTATATCATCTCCTGGTCCAATTCAACGAACACTTGACAAGAAAGTTGCATGAATCAATGGCAAACGGAGTGGTGAGACTTGCCCAGTAATAATATAACAAAGAAAGACACTCGTCTGTTGCATCAGAACCATGTCAAATGCAAAATGGTTTTGAATTTACTATAACACTTAAATCTGTAAAAAATGCAAGCATCTGCATCCAACCACTTTTTAAACATCTTTACTGGGAAGCCTCAGAATTTAATAAGAGCAAACTTTCATTACTTTTACCTTCTGTAAGCACTAATCTGTCCATCATGAAGACAAAGAAAAGTTTACACTACTTGCAAATTACTTAAAATATGGTACTATTTTTCCGTAATTCGATTGCCAGGGGGGGGGAGAACTTCAGGAGAAACATAATTTTCTTCCCAAAAGTGCAACAAAACAAAGAGTAATATGTCTTTCAAATCACCTAGCAGTAGTCTTGACAGAAGGAATCACCCTTCCCCAAAATGAACAAAAGTTTAGGCACCCTCATCATCTATGCCCAATCCGTCGAATTTATCTACAACGTCAAATCTGTCGAATTTATCTACAAGCTATTCTCAGGAAATCTTACTTGCACGTTGTCATTTTCGAAAACAATTATGTCAACTTAATTTGATTTAAGAACTAGGATGCATAACTCTAACTTAATTTCAGGTGATCCACATCAACATCACTCGAATTATAGAGTGATGCCACTGACTCAACATAAGCCTCTTACAAGAACTTAGATTATAACAGATGGAAACTTAACTCTCACCAGCAATGCCATAATATTACCTGCATTCCTTCAGCAAGAATATCAAGTCCATATATTTCTGCAGCTCGGGAGCTTGCAACAGCTCCAGTATCTCTTATGCCATCAGCGGCTACAACCTGTCCCAAAGTTAATACTTCATATAAACAATTAAGGCACATTCTATAGACATTTACAGATAACCTGTCAGACCTATTTATACGTATCATAGGCGGAAGTTGGGAATCAGAGAGGAATTTGGTCTCTGTTCTTTTAACAGGCAGTTTAGTCTTTTAATCATCTAGCTAGGTTTTTGTAATAAAGAAGCTTTAGCCATCAGGCTTTTGGAGGTACTTTTGTTTATCATGACATAATCTAGAGAGTAGATTGGGTCCCTAATCAATGGAGTCAACTTAAATCTAGTAATTACCTGAGCAGCACCAGCGGTATCATCATAATTGACTCTGACAACACCCAACTTGTTCAATGTCATCTCGCATTGATCCAACGCCTAAAAGTAGTCAAGAGACTTTCTTAAACATCAGCATAGCCGCTAGCGTGATAGCAGCAGACCAACACACATAAATCTAAACCATATACATCATCCACTCCAGATAATTCGTGGGTTAATAGTCAAGAAGGTTACATTAAACATATAGATATCATTTAGACAATTACATTCAAATATTTACTTAACCCAAAGTTGACATGATCCCTGATATATACTTTGTACTCTTTATAACTACAGGTTGCTCATGCCAACGTTTAGATGCAAGGAGTCAATATGCATAAAAGTATTTTGTTGATTTTTTTTTACCTTCATGATTTTACTATGTAAAATTTAATTATTATTTTATTCGATAATTTTCTTCACTTTACTAGCCATCTGCAAATATAAAATTAAAAAAAAACAATACAATAACATGGCAAGGGAAATTACTCAACCTGAGGGTGGCTTAAAACACGCTTTAAATCCTCCTTCCTGACCCCGGGCAAGCCTAACAGACAATGGTTAACAACTAATTTCACTTCCCCGACTATGTGTAGCCTATGCCGAAGGAGCAAGTCATAATTACGATGAATGCTTCCACCTACAGAATTCTCAATAGGAAGCACTGCTTTGTCTACTAACCAGAGTTCAACTGCCTGAAATACAAAATCTTTTTAAGAAAAAGTAGGAATTATACTTTCTGAAGAAAATCAAGATTTTATCTTTGAAACAATTGACCTTGAATGCAGCTTCAAACTGGTCACATGGGACAGTCTCGCACTTCGGATATGCTTTAAGTGCAGCAGCCTCGCTATATGCACCTGGAACCCCCTATGCTAAGCAATAAGACCAACATAAGCATAACATGGCAAGATACAAATAAATAATTAGAAAGAAAGAAACTTACTTGATATGCAACTCGCACTTTAGAACCGTCATCAAGAGAAGAGGAAAAATCTGTTGCAGATAGTGGTTCTGCAATTTATAATGTTCCCAAGTTATTAAGTTTGTAGACTAAAAATAGGATACAGGGAAGAAACACAATGCAAAAGCAATTCAAACGAAGTATATTGAAAACATATTATTAGGCCCCCTTAGATCCTTTTTGACTTAAGATTACTTGTTACTAAAAGTGTTATTTCCAACTTAATTGGAAATGTATAATTATAATCATAAAAAAAAGAAAAAGAATATGATGACGAATTATAATAGAAGTCACGTGGTGAAAGTAATATTTATTGTTGTTACTTGAGTTACAACCTGAAAATAAGTGAGCGGGAAAACGCCTTTTTATTACATTAAACAAATCAACTTAAAGATTGATATTAACTTTAAGCTTATATATGAAATAGAGAAGATGATTCTGAGTTACAAATTATTCTAACAAACGTACCCTAATTACAGTACTACACTTTTTTCAGCTAGCATCCAAAAAAAGTAAATAATTGGTAGATCAATTCTATTCTAATAATAACGATCTCTGCCATTAAAATCAGATCATACACAAAATCCAAAACCCCAATAATCATTACCAAATTCATATCTATTACATACACAAAATCTCAACAAGCATTACCAAAGTCATACCGAATAGTGAAATCCCAACAAGCATTATCAAAAAACAAACAAATTCTTAACCAAGGGAGAAAATCCAAAATTCCAAGAAGCTTTGTCAATATCATATGTAAACAAACATACAACATCCCAACAAAATCATGAATCACACCCCCGAAATCCCAACAAGCATTCCAAAAGTCACATTTCAAAAACCAAAAAAACAAACAAAAAACAGACAAAGTTTTAAAAGAGGGAGAAAATTCAAAATTCCGACAAGTTTGTCAAAAACATAGTAACTAATTACACATACAAAATCTAAACAAACATTATCATAATGAAATCACATACCTAAAATCCCAACAAGCATTACTAAAATCACATTACAAAAACCCAAAAAACAAACAAAAAAATCGAAAAAGGGGGTAAAAATTGAGCTCACTGGGAAGAGAATTCAAGTCCTTATGAAAGCCAAGAGATTGATTAGTATTGGAAACATCAATTGAAGCAACACCTAAGTCAGGTTTAGCCAATGGCTTATCATCTTCAACAGGGGTTTTAGCTCTTTCAAGTGACAAGCCAGCAAAACACTCCATTCTTGAATACCCCACAAAACGACATCGTTTAGGCACAAATAAATCTCCACCCAATTGAGAAGAATGCTGAGGGAAATGATTGGCGCAAACCCAGATTGGTACAGCCTTCAAAGACATGTTCTTGTTTTTATTTTTGGACTTGTACTAATTAATATGTGTGAATTTAAATATTTAATTAAAAAGATTTAGTGAGTTTCGAGGGGGGACACAAATTGTACATTGTGAAATGAGGGGTGAGTTGGGAAGTGAATTGGAGAGAAAAGAGAGAAAGGGAGAGAGGGGGGGTAGGTAAGCAAAACGTTGAAAGAAAGTTGTAGTGAGACGGCGAGAGAGACTTGCGAGAGAGAGAGAGAGAGAGAGAGTAATTTGTTAAGTGTGCGCGACTACTCTTCTCTTTTGTTGTAGAGGGAGTATTTATAGAGAGCACGTGTATACATGAAATTCTACAGACGCTGACACAAGCATTGTCAATTATCCGTTTTGTGATTAAAACTCAGACTATAATTTTGACAAACCCACCCGGTCCGGTCCGGTCCGGTCCCGTCAATCTCAACCATTTTAGCAACAAACGCTGTTCAGTCGTCCTGATTTATAAGAAAAAACTATTTCCGTACTGCGAGTATTATATATATAAATTACTACTCCCTCCGTCCTGTTGATGCGTTTTGCACGTATTTCAATGTTCAAATATGGTATAGTTACATAATATTTTTTTGAATTTTTTTTTTCTGAATAAAAGTTTAATGTTTAAATTTTTATTCAGAAAAAAAAATTCACAAAAATATTATGCAACTATATGATTTTTGAACATTGAAAAGCGTGTCAAAAAGTGATGTAGAGAATTCAATGGGACAGAGGAAGTATTATCTTGTTCCAACGAATTGTATACATGTTTTCACGTATTTCGAGTCTTCTATATTTTATAGTTTCATAATATTTTTTTTATTTTTTTTTGAATAAAAATTTAAATATAAAAATTTTTATTCAGAAATTTTTTTGAAAATAAAATATTATGGAGTTATGTTTTAAAAAAATATTGAAAAACGTGCCAAAAATTGATGTATAAAATTTTATGTGACAGAGAGGTAGTATATTTTAACACGAAATACATGAAAATTTTATTTTTACCTCTGGCTATACCGTGTTACAATAACGCAAAACCTACTTTTCTTTTTATGTGTAAATGTTAAACTTTCAATTTCCATCTTTTTTGTTGTTTTATCATTTATCTTTATACCGAATTTAGGGTATCTTTCTAATTCGACAAAGAATAATCTACCTGAAAAAAAGTATAATAACCTACTTTTATAATGTGTGTGGATATAATTTGTGCACATAAAATAAAAGATTCTAACAATTAGTCCATGTATTCCAACTTTTTTGAGAAATATGTTTTACTTTAATCCCATTTTATTAAATAATGTTTAACATTTTGTCGAAATAAAATATGAACATGTGACAAAAGGAAAAACTTTGTTTTAAAAAAATATAAAAGATGGCGGATTGGGTAAAAAATTAATCGGTGATAAAATAAATTATCATGATTTTGTGCAAAATTTTACGGCAGATCATGGAATTGTTTTTTAGGAATAAACTGCCTCCGTCCCATTCCCATATTATATATCTCTTTTGGAAAAAATTATGCATATTAAAAAAAATGTTAGTTAGATAAGATTTTCCACTAAGTGCCCTTATTTAATACATTGAAAAATGAGAATTGAGTTAGTCTTACAAAGTCAAATTTTGAGAATAATAAATATAAGGATTGTTTTGAAAAATTACCCTTAAATTTGTATTGAAATAATATATGGACAAGTAATTTGAGATAATTTTTTAAACATATATAAATATTAAAAAGGATGGAATAATTTTTTAATAATATAATGCTTAAATTTTTGCACAGCAAGAATTTGAGGGGAGCCAATTCTTCGTAGATTTGAGTTGACCTCACATAAAAGATGTCGCCTTTTCGAGGAAAGTGAAATTAAATGTTTTGAAGTCGATTTGTGGAGGATGAATATGGGGCTGTATTAATGTTCATGTTAGATACAGCTACTGTCTGAAAATTGGGCACGTATTTCTACGAAAACATACCAGGCTTGATTGAGATGGACAGCGCATAATTATACTGTCCAATTTGGATGAGATATTTCGACTAATGGGCCCCATTCACCTCCTTTTATTAAATTCTCCATTTCTTGCTTCCGTAGCCCTTTTATAACACTTTTTCGAAAATCTAAATTTGGATAATCAAATGATCTCAACTCTGATTCAAATTTCCGATAAATTTTAGTAATATGATTTGATTCAAATTATTTTTTATATATTATAATATGCAAATATCATATTAAATTCTTTATTCTGAAATTTTATATTTAAATATGAATAACTATTTATATTATATCTAATAAATTAATTAAATAAAAATTATTTCTTTTACTACACTTTAAAAATATTAAAATTATAGACTAAATTAGCTAAAAATATATTAATTTCATTAATTAACATCTAAAAGATTATTAACATTCATTAAATAATCACAAATCAATTTTAAATTTAATAAATTAAAATTATAAAAGTAATAAAATCATTATTTTATATTAAAGTAAATTTGGATCATTGAACAGTGGTGATCCAAATTTGGATGAGTACTATTCACTGATCCAAATTTGGATCACCATTTGGATTACTGTTGAAGAAGAATTTGGGATAATCTGCCCCAAATTTGGATCTTTAAATCACTACTAGTTTACGGTCCATGCGATGCACGGGTCTTGATTAATATTTATATATTTTTTATTTTTATTTTATATAATTTATTGAAATTTTATATATATAATTATATACTAAATAATGATTATATAATTATAATTGCATTGTTTATAATTTCAAATTAAGTTCAAATAATATAAATAATATATGATTGATGAGATCTTATTCATAAATAATAATGTAAATATCTGTTGTTGCTAAGATTCAAACCTCAAATGTTTGTTGTTAACGGAATTCGAACTTGAGAACTTATATGTATCTTATAAATAATAATATAAATGTTTCTTGTTGACGGAATTCGAACCTGAGATCTTGTGTAGTATATTTTTTAGTATTTGGAATTAACGGCTCTGATTATTTGATAAAAAAAATCCGACGGTCATGATGGAAAGGGATAACCAACCAAAATGAGGGTTAACCAAACTACAAATTATACCTCATTTTGGTTATTATAGTATATATAATATAGATTAGAGATGCCCCAATCATGAATTGGATGGCCTGGTTGGTTGAATGAAAGTTCATACGGTATATATTTTGTTAATTAAATTTATTTATTTTAATTATTAAAAATTTTCTTAATTCTATAATAAAATGTAATTTGTGGTCAATATTTGATCAATTTATTTTAGATTAGTCAAATACGACATATAAATGAGATGGATGGATTGCTTACTAGTCTTAGCTATTTTTTATAGATAAACTTGTTATCTAACTTTATGCAACAAAAAGATGAAGTAGTTTTGAACAATTTCATATTTAAATAATTTTTGAATTGAGTACAATTAAATTTTAGTAATTATTTTGAAATTTCAAGTATTTATAAAGTATAATTTTGATATCACTAAATTTTTTCTTTTGAAATTTAAATTTAATTATAATGCTCTTAAATTTCAATAAAAAATCAAATTTTTTGTATTAAAATCTTATTGGATTCATGTATGAAACCTTATCATAGTAAAGAGCGGTTTAAAATAACTATTTTAATGGAGTAAACTATTTTGGCTAATTGATTAAATTTAGTTGTTTCGAAAAAACTGTTTCGTAAATTGATGTTTCAATTATTTTTTGTACTGTTTATTTAAAAAATTACTGTAGAAAATTTTTCAAAATTTGTTTGTTAGGATCGAAAAACTATTTATTGAAGTTAACTACCAAATACTAATATTAAATTTATTTGATCAAACATCTAATTTAATCTAAAAATCTATTTTGTGTCAAAAAAAAAATTAATTTACAAATTTAGAGAAGAAGCAGATGTAAAAACTGTTTTTACCTGACTCTTGTAATTATGGAACCTGGTGAATCTTATGTTGAACAAACTGTAATTCTATCAAGCTTTATATTTTAATTTTATCCTCCATCAGTTTTAAACTTGGGGTTAGTCTTGTTAACAGGCATGAATTTGTGTTAAGCAATCTTGTCACAAATTGGGGGAGATTGGTGCAAAAGACATGCATGTACTTTAACGAGACTAAGTATTGTTATCTAAATTTGTATTTTGTACTTGTAACACTTAAAGTCTGTAAAAATACAAAGGAGCAGACTGGAGTCTTTTTCCTAAAATAGTATCAAGCCTAAGGATTCTATCTGGAAAAAGATCAAGAAGATCATGCCTCAGATGAATTTTGAAGAAGCTTGGAGTTGAATAAATATGTTTGGAGAAAAATACCCTAAGTCAAGATCTCTACAAGTCACATATTTAATGTTATAGAGAAGTCATTCGAGAAATCCATAATAGCTTATCGAGAAGTCATTCAAGTTTCAAAGAGGACCGACGGATGAGGAACATCCATCGGAATAGTAGTTTGGTTAGTCGATGGATGACCGTTGTTAGGCACATCCGTCGGGTTAAAATCACTACTCGACGGATGAGCAATATCCACTGGGATAGAAGAAATGAATGAATTCAGAATGGAGAAGTCAGAAAAGCTACTAGAGAACTCAGGAAGATATCGACAAGCAAAATTGAAGAAATGAAGATAGGAGATATCGACAAGTCATTCCTTCACTAGAAAACTTAGAGTTATCGATAAGTCAAAGTGAAGATGTGAAGACTAGAGATCTCGACAAGCTGAAGACCTCTACAAGCCAAACTCAATATGGAGTGTTAGAGATCTCAATAAGCCTATGTGCTTATCGAGATGTCAATGTTCTATTAATTCAAACTGGAGATCTCGAGGTACAGTCTCAAAGTACAGAATTGCAGATCAGTTCAATATCCAAGATAAACAATCAACAAACAATCCAACAGCTGGATTGACAAGTCTACAAAAAGCAGCTTGAAGAGTGTGCAAGATCAATGGAAAAGATTAACTGACAGAGGGAGATTAAAGTAAACACGGGATGCTAAAGATATGCTAAGCCAGAAATGAAAGATTTGTTTTTCTATAAATAGAAATGACAAGTGACAGTTTAGAAAAGCTAATAGCATGTTTATTATCCACTGTGTAAACTAGCAGTTAACTGAGTTATAAAGTTAACACTGGTCCTCTAGTTAGAAGCAAAAATTTAGAGAAAATCTCTTGTATCACTCTCAAGAAGAAGCTGAGCTCTTTAACATCAAAGAACTTAGAAATTTTGTAGCAAAACATTCTTAATTTTTAATATAAAAATTAACTGAGTTTTGAAGATCTGTGTTCTTTCTTTTATGCATGTTTAGATTCTGCATGAACACTTTTCTATACAAGATTTAATTTACTTTATTCAACAATTAACTTTCAAGAAAAGCCTAAAATCAGAAAAACACATTCACCCCCCCCCCGGTGTGATTCATCACCTAATATACCTTATTAGTAATATGTCATCTACATATAGTACTAGAAATGCCACATGGCTCCCACTAACCTTCTTGTAAACATATGGTTCATCTTCATTTTGAATAAAGCCAAATTCTTTGACTGTTTCATCAAAACGACGATTCCATCTCCTTGAGGCTTGCTTCAATCCATAAATAGATCGAAGCAACTTACAGACCATCTTAGCAAACTTGGGATCGATAAAACCCTCAGGTTATATCATGTATACATCCTCTTCGAGGCTCCCATTTAAGAAAGCGGTTTTGACATCCATTTGCCAAATCTCATAGTCGTAGTAAGCAACTATTGCTAGCAAAATCCTGATGGACTTAACCATAGCAACTGGTGAAAAGGTCTCATCATAGTCTATACCATGAACTTGTTTAATACCTTTTGCCACCGGTCGCGCTTTATAGGTCTATACTTTACCATCCATGTCAGTTTTCTTCTTAAAAACCCACTTGCATCCTATAGGTTTTACCCCTTCAGGTGGATCAACTAAAGTCCATACTTTATTTTGATACATGGATTCTATTTCGGGTTTCATGGCCTCTAGCCATCTCTCGGAGTCTGGACTGTTCATAGCATCTTGGTAGGTAAGAGGCTCATCATTATCTATGAGCATTACATCATCATCTTGAGTCAAGAGAAATCTATAATATCTCTCTGGCTCATGACGAGCCCTACTGGATCTACGAATAACCTGTGTTTCCGGAGCAGGAATATCTTGATGTACTTTCTGCCCATGATCCAATTCTAGTTCAATATTATTTTGTACAACTCGATCTTCATCGAGATCTATAGTCCTTCTACTAATTTTCTTTGAAAGTAACTCTCTTTCAAGAAATACAGCGATTCGAGCAACAAACACTTTGTTCTCGGTAGTATTATAGAAACTATACCCTTTAGTTTCTTCAGGATATCACACAAAATAACATTTATCCAATTTTGGTCCCAGCTTGTCAGACACCAAGCGTTTCACAAATACTTCGCATCCCCATACTTTCATAAAAGACATGTTGTGACGTTTCTCAGTCCACATCTCATATGGAGTCTTTTAAACCGATTTAGTTGGAACTCGGTTTAGTGTATATGCAGCTGTTTCTAGAGCATAACCCCAGAAACTTATTGAAAGATCTGCTAGACTTATCATCGATCGCACCATGTCCAACAAGGTACGATTTCTCCTCTCAGAAACTCCATTCCATTGAGGCGTTCCAAGAGGAGTAAGTTATGATATGATACCACACTCCTTCAAGAAACCTTCAAATTCGAGGCTTAAGTATTCTCCTCCATGATCTGATCGTAGAACTTTAATATTTTCCCCTGTTTGCTTTTCTACTTCAGCCTTGTATTCTTTGAACTTTTCTCTTCAAAAGATACACATATCCATATCTACTGAAATCATCAGTAAAAGTAATGAAGTAGTAAAAGCCACCTCTTGCCATCATACGCATTGGACACATACATCACTATGTATAAGTCCTAATCGTTCGGAGGCCCTTTCACCTTGTGCAGTAAAATGAGCTTTAGCCATTTTGCCAATGAGACAAGATTTGCATTATTCGTATGATTTAAAATGAAACTTATCCAAGTAACCATCTTTATGTAATTTGGAAATGCGTTTCTCATTTATGTGACTTAAACGACAATGCCAAAGGTATGTTTGATTTGAGTCTTTCATCTTAATACATTTATTAGCATTATTTATGTTATAGACATGAGTATCTATATGAAGAACATATAAACCATTAAACAAATATGCAACCCCGTAGGTAACATTATTAAATGAAAAGGAACAACTATTGTTCTGAATCAAAAACGAAAAACATTTCTTGTCCAAACAAGAAACCGAAATAATGTTTCTGTAAATCGCAGGCACATAAAAACAATTATCTAGTTCTAAAACAAGCCTAGTGGGAAACGATGAACGATAAGTCCCTACAGCTAAAGCAGCAACCTTTGCTCCATTGCCAACTCGTAGGTCGACTTCTCCCTTCGCCAATGTCCTACTTCCCTGCAGTTCCTGCACATTTATAAAAATGTGAGAACCATATCCAGTATCTAATACCCAAGATGTAGAAGTACACAAATTGATTTCTATAACATAAATACCTTAATCAGAAGCAATAACAACAGCCTTCTTCTTCTTCAGATCCTCCAAATAAGCATGACAGTTCCTCTTCCAATGACCTGGTTTCTAGCAATAGTGACAATCACCAACCTTTGGAACACCACCTTTAGGCTTCAAAGCCTTGGTCGGATCAGGTTTCGGATTGGCATTCGATTTAGATCTCATCTTCCTCTTGCCTTTCCATTTACCCTTTCCTTTGGCCTTCCCCTTATTCACCATCAACATGGGAGCAGGGGATGCCTTCTGAACGTTGGTCTCACCAGTTTTCAACATAGCCAACAGTTCGGTAGGGTTCTTATCTATCTCATTCATATTGTAATTCATCACAAATTGAGAATAGCTGTTATTTAAAGATTGCAAAATTAGGTCAATCTGGTGCTCCACAACAATCGAGGCACCCAACTTGGTAAGGTACTCAATATACCCAATCATTCTTTGAACATGCGGTCCAACCGGACCACGTTCTCCCTGCTTACATGCATGCAACGATTTGAAAGTATCAAACCTCTCGTGACAAGCCTGTCCTTCAAACATACGTTTAAGGTGCTCAATCTTATCATAAGAATCCATATTCTCATGTTGTTTCTGAAGTTCAGCACTCATGGTCACTAACATGAGACATTGAACATCTGTGTCATCATCGATATGTTTCTGATAACCATTATATTGAGCACGGGATGCTCCTTCAGGGGGAGGTGCAGGGCGAGGGATATCTATGACATAGAGCTTGCGCTCTTATTTGAGGACAATCCTCAAGTTCCTCTGCCAGTCAAGGAAGTTTGTTCCTGTCAGCTTGTCCTTCTCAAGGACTGATCACACAGAGAAGTTGTTTGAATTGATTGTCATTTGATATTTACAATGTTTAAAATGCATAAGATAAATTAGTTTACAGATGATTATTAAATTATGTTCAAGTGATTATTCATATATATTCAAAATATATATCTCCCACTATTTTATCAAATTAATAGCCCTAACTATTAATTCGGAAAGAGTATCTTCTATATACTTTCTAGTGAGCCAAGATCCAAATTTTCACAACGTTTTAGTTCAGCTTCGACTTTACTCCTAAAACATGATCCAATAAGGTAGACAACATTTGTCAATTATATCAATTATATAACTCTTGGATAGTTTAGTGGAACAACATTTATTCTTATTTATCCAATAAATCTCACCAAACTATATGCCTCTAAGTTCACAATCCTATTGTGGTAACTTAGTTAAGTTAAAACCCAAAGGTCTAAAAAATATCATATACTTCAACACGTCGTCCCACGATAGATGGGAGTACTTCGCTCTGGTGAACCCACTCCTATAACGACTCGTGTATTTTTGAATTATTTAAATATGTAATTATGGAAGTATTAAATAAATAAAGTATTTGTATAGTTTTTGTCAGCTCAGTTCTATTTTATTATTATGTATGTGTGATTTATGGTGTACCGGGTTGTCCCCGTAATTAACTATGGACTTGTATTGAATTGTTTCCACTTTTAAAAGTAAATTTAATGCAAAATTATTTGTATAAATATGTGTATTGTCTCTAAAATTGTTTTAATGATTTTATAATTACAATAATTATTTTTAGGATTTTATAAAATTTAGAAACCAATATTTCATCAATTATTTAGCTCTGTATGATTTTCTGATTACATTTATTCGTAAAATCCATATTTAATTCCAGAATTATTCAAAAATTATGAAACCCATATCTATTTAAGTTTGGAATATTCCGAGAATTTTAAAATTATTTTGGAAATTTTTGGGATTGATTTCACCCGCGCGTCAATTCGTTTAATTGCTAAAAGCGGGTATAAATTGTATTTCAGAAATTATTTTAAAATTACGAAATTTATGTTTTTATAAACTTCGGGATATTTATAGCATTATAAGACTATTTTCATGATTTTCTGAATTTGTTTTAAGTGCAGCTCAGTTCGTTAATTGTGAGATGCGGGTACGAGTTGCATTTCAAAAATATTTTAAAAATTTATGAAAATTTTATTTTATTAGTTCCGGGATTTTTAGAAAATTCTAAGACTATTTTGATAATTTTTAGAGTTTATTTTATGAGCTATCTGGTTCGATAAATAGCAAAACACAAATTGAAAATTGGGCTTGCAGTCAAGGAAAAACCAGACACGTGTCCTATTAATCGGACACGCGGCTGGCAATTTGTAAACACAGGGTATTATTTAGTTTCTTGTTCCAGGTAAAACATCAATTTTCTCTTATCTGTTTACACTCCCCTCTCGATTCCCCTCATATCTCCTCAAGCTCTTTCCCTCGAACTCTTTTTCCTCCCTCCTGTGTTTCTTCCCTCTATTTTTTCGGCGAGTTTCTGCCGCCGCCGCGTTCCTCCGGTGGGTTCTGGCCGGCTGGTGTCTATGGTTACCTTGGCTCTGTGTTTGTGCTATTATGAATATATATATATATATATATATATATATATATATCCCCGTATGTATTTGTGTTCGTGGTTCCATTTTTTTCCGGTGGTAATTGTCGCCCTGTGCTTATTTTTCCGGCGTGTATGTGTGCGTGCTGCTGGTATATGTATTAATCGTATGTATATACGTTGTCTATTGTGTGTATGGCATGCGTTTAATTCGTTTGTGTGTGAGGATTGTGTTCTGTGCTTGTCTTTTTCCGGCTTGTTGTCGGCTGTTGCTGTGGTTCCGGTTACTGGGTGTGTTGTGCATGCGTTTGCACGCGCCTGTGTGGGAATTATTTAATTATTTAAATTGTTTGGTTTTATGCAGGACTTATTGATTGGTTTCGCGAAATTAAATAATTATTCGGTGCAAAATTATTGGATAATCGGTGGAATTGGCCTGGACACCTGAATTATTCGGGCACCGATTGATTCTGCCGCCGTCAGCGATGAACATCGGTGAGCTGATGGTGGACCGTGATGAATTATTCTGAGTCCTAATATTTTTAAAATAAATAAATGAGTATAAAATATGAGTAATAATTAATAATTATGATTGGGTTAGAATTTGGAAATGTATGGATTTTGATTAATATTGCTGGTTTGAAGCAGTGGTTGGGGGTTCTATTTGGATGGTTGTTGTGATTGTGGTGGAGTGGTTTGACGTCGAATTGTTCGACGGGATAGTCCGATAAATAAAGGAAGTGATGCCCGATTTCTGGAAAACCAAATTGCGGGAATACGGGGGCATATCCAGTAATTACAGGGACGTCGAGCGAGTATAAATAAGTATATATATATGTTTTACGCAGAACCTGATTGTATGTTGTGATAAATTGTTTTACCAAACCAATAACCCTAATTTCGTAAAATGACTAATATAGGTATGTTCTGGAAACAAACACCGAACCAACTTTTAAGAACGTGAACCCTAAGTGTGTGTGCTATTATATACATATAATTACTAGTTGGGAATCATTATCGTCTGGATAAAGTGTCTGGCGAGGATATGTCAAGCATACCTGAACGTCTAACATAAGGTATTTTGACCCTGTAGGTTCTAGTCGGGAAACCGAAAGTGGACGTTGGACTAAGGTTAGTCTGGTGGTCAGTCGATAAGCTCAGTAAGGTTCCAATCGAAGGACTTAAGTATCGAGGTCGAATCCAGGATGATTTAGTGGATAGACAATAAAGCCTGAGCGGCAGAGTCAATCAGTAATAATTTTAAAGCCCTGCAAGGCAAGTACTTCTAAAATTTTCTCGAGATATATTGCAAATATTTTTAAATTCTCTTGTGACAAATTGTTAATATTCAAATAGCACTGTTTTATATTGTGAATACTTGGAGTCATACAGCCTTGAAACCGGATCACATCATTTGAACTTTGAGCCGTAAGTTTTTTTTTGTAAACCATCCTTTGTTGATTTTCAGATACCAAACCACACAAATATGATACTACTCCCCAAATGTATAACTACCAAACACCAAACACTGGAACAGAATTATTTAATAACACAGAAACTTTTATTCCCCAACCATTCTTTATAACACCAAAGAACTAAACCTTGAAAAATCATTATTCATCTAATACATGATCCTCTTACAGGCTAAAAACCATTTCTCATACATACCCTGATATACCTTTGTGATACCCATGAATTGCATTACGCTTTTATTCAAGTGTTTTATCATCATTGATTATGATCCTGTTCTATTAAATTATATTGTTTATCATACGGAACTGTTTTAGAATTGGATAGTTTTCTTTATGTGGACCAGATTCGTGGTCAGACCAGATTCGTGGTCGAATTAGGCCAATGTGTGCCTTGGATCCAGATTATAGAGCAGAGCTGTGTGCCTTGCTCGGGGTTAGTGCGTGACTGATCAGCAGCCTAACCTTGGTTTTAAAATTTAAAATGAATGTCCAATTCTAATGATTATTTAACAAGAAACTTGATTCTTCTGAATCATTTCCATTTGAATATTGTTTAACCTCAGTTATCGTTATTATAACTTGCTGAGCTAGTTAGCTCACTCTTGCGAATTTTTTTATGTATTCTACAGTTAAAAAGGATATGGTCGATAGCGAGGTTCCTCAGTTCAGAGTACCAGCTAAGATTCCAGTTTGAGTTGGTTCGAGCTAGCAGGAGCTTCACATGGTAGTGAGATAGTAAGATTGTAAGAATAATTTCCTTATTAGCTGTAAATTAAATTAATTGGGATTTAGTACGTTGTAACATAAGTTAAGGTTGTGGCTTGTTTTCATACTTTAACCTGTTGCGATCCATGGTTATGTAAAGAAGGGTCATTGCAAACAATATTTCTTATACAGGTTGATATATTGTGTATGTGTTGTGGACCCCAAACTTCTGACCCGGGTTTGGAGGGCGCCATAACTCCTTATCGATCTAGGGATTAACGCGTTGGACATATTGGAAGGCATCTAAATAACTTAATATAAACATTAGGGTTTTGTTAGTATTATAACGATCATGATCCCATCATAAAGAGATTCCCAATTTTTTCTTGAATAAAATACTTCAAATCAATACTCGTTAATGGTTTGATTTCCACTTAGTGGAGGAGTCACATTGGTCTCGCTTAAAACCCATAGCCTTACAAGTTCTATGAACCCGTTGTTGACAAAATTGCCCCATGTCGGAAATAAAGAAGATTCGTATTTCATTCCGTGTTTCATAAACACGAGAATTTCATAATCGTTTATAAATTTTAAAATCTTGAGTCGTTACAGATTTTATCTTGTTTAGGCATGGCATGGGTGACGTATCTAATACATACATTCATGCATGATTAATCTAATTAAAGCATGCATCATTAACTATTCTATACATACATTCATACATCAATATGTAAAGTGCAATAAAGTAAATGTGTTTGGTTATGGCCCCATACTATGTGATCTTAATCAATCCCATGATAAAGATCAAGGTCAATCTAATGTGGTGATGGAAATAAATATAACTACTTATTACATAAGTCTTCTTCTTTGTTTAGACTTCTTGTATTACTCGTCTTCTTCTTTGAATCACCTCCATTGGATAGCCTTCTTGAGTCTTCAATTACATTACATGATTGAAAGTAAAACTAATCTAATGAACTTAGAAAAATAACTCGAGTTACATTCGAGATTTATGATTACAAAGATTGACGATATGCAAGTCGTATTTAAAACCAAAACCAAAACCATTACACTAAGGTCAAAAGGCCATAACCATCCACCATGCTCATACAACACATAAAAGCATGTTAAAACACATAATCTGATCTTAACATATCATATTATCCATGATCTAATCATAAAAAGAAATATGACAAAAATCAGAATCAAATCAGAAAAATAAGAATCACTGTTTACGGGCAGTAAATGACGTCAAACACCTTACAGATGAGTCGATGATAGCTTTAGCTATCTGTTTTGTTCAGACGCTCGTTTACCTATCGAATAGGGTATTCGTTTGCGTAAATCGGACACCAGACCCAAATTTCAGCAAATCTGCAGCAGCCAATTCAGAATCCGTATCTAATACGATTCTCATAATTAGAACAAACATAATCATCTATATATCAGTATATATATAAATTACATAATCATCTTATGATTATACAATTCACATGAATATCATATATTCAAAACCATACATGTACAAACATATTATATCAACATCAAATTATGGTGAATCATGAACATGCTCATATATCGAAAACGGTTACACATAAACGAATTAAAAACTTTTCGCAAGTATCTCTGATGCCATTGAAGGGTTTTTAGAACATAAACGCAACGAAAAACGTAAATTTAAATCTTAAAAATCGAAACCCTCCGCAGGATCTATGCAAAAAATAATATTTAATTCGTAGTTCAATATGTTTACCTTAAGAAGCTTTACGTTAATGGAAAGATGGAGGTCTTGAATGATCACCACGTAGCCCATCGCTGGAACGATCTATTCCTTGAAGGTATCCACACGAATGATCGCCCGGAGGATGGGTGTGTACTAGCACGTTCTTGAGGCTACCTTCTTGCTCTCTCCTCTCTTTCAAGCTGCTAGGGTTTATGTTTTATCAAATAAAACGTGTAACCCTAATTCTATTAGAATAAGATATTATATAGGCAAGAGTTAATGGGCCTCCAACCCTAAACTAAATTTTAGAGTTATTATTATTATTAAATTCGAAATTCTAATTATTGTATTATTAAGTCTCACTTAATCATTCAATAACTTAATTTCAGATTTAATATTAAATTCGAATTTCCTATTTATTTAATTAATTAAGTCACACTTAATTAATAACAAATAATTCGAATTACTTACATTTAATTTAAATCTGAATTTAAATTAAATAATCCTCCAATCATTCTTTATGCGACCCTTTAGGTTATTATTACGTTGACAACAATTTTAAATCTAATTTAAAATCATAGATAATGAGCGGTATCGAGTAATACATCATTGTTACCCAAGTAATAATAATTAAATCGGTGATCAGTTAAACCTTTCGTGAATAATGTATATTGTAATATAATCCCTTTAGCCTTATATTATAGATCAAACTCGAGGCATGCATTGTGTCATCCTCTGTTAACATTCAATCCTTCTTTCCTTGATCAATGAGTAAACTATTAAACAAATCAGTATTTAAGCACGGCCATGCAGTTTATAGTCTTACTCAATCAAGAGGCCAATAATATCACTCCTTTAATAAAGGAGGGCTAAATCCCATCTAGATCATTCATATTTCTCATACGATTCATAATGTACCCAATGTCTACTTTTATTATTACCCGGTCAAGGTTAACTTTCAATAGTATCAATGTATATTAATTCTCGTATAGAAATATAATGATTTCAGGTCAAAGGACCAATACATCATTATCACTGTGAGATTAACTTATGACACTATAAACATGTAGTATCTCACAACGGGTCAATCCAACACCATGTATTTAAGACATGTTCCTGTGTTTTGACTTTAGTATCACCATACCTATGATCAATGAGATGTGATCATCGGCCAACAAACCCACTAGTCTCAATGTATTTATTATCGTCCCTTACCAATAATACTTGACTAGGGACCTTTAGGAATATCAATACTATTCTCATAATCTCATTTTTAAGTCACGTACTTAGAGATATAGATTTGCATATCATATTCCAAGGACATTTATTAATCTAACATCTTATCGCAGAAAATAAAGATATAATAAATTACTAAAGAATAATCCATATAATCATAATTAATAATCCAAATGTTTCATAATTTAAACGTAATAGTGTTGTCTCTAGGGCACAAACACTAACAATCTCCCACTTGCACTAGAGCCAATCACCCATGTATCTAATACCCATGGAACTAGTATCACCTTCGTGCTTTTGCTGCAACAAAGTCTTAGTCAGTGGGTCTGCAACATTATCATCAGTATGCACTTTACATATATGTATATCTCCTCTTTCATTAATCTCTCGAAGGAGGTGATATCTCCCAAGTATATGCTTTTCCCGGGAATGGGACCTTGGTTTTTTAGCCTGCGCGATGGCTCCATTATTATCACAGTAAAGATCAACTGGATCTGTGATCGATGGAACCACACCAAGTCTCTTTATGAATTTCCGTATCCAAACAGCCTCTTTGGCTGCTTCACTGGCAGCAATATACTCAGCTTCCATTGTAGAATCAGCTACTGTCTCTTGTTTTGAACTCTTCCAGCTTACAGCACCTTCATTAAGGTAAAACACAAAACCTGACTGAGATACTGAATCATCTCTGTCTGTCTAAAAGATGGCGTCAGTGTAACCCTTTACAACCAGCTTCTCATCTCCTCCATACACCAAGAATAAATCTTTAGTCCTTTTCAAGTACTTAAGAATATTCTTGACAGCTATTCAGTGACCCTGACCAGGATTAGACTGGTATCTGCTCGTCATGCTCAAGGCATACGAAACATCAGGACGAGTACATATCATCGCATACATTATAGATTCAATTGTCGAAGCATATGGAACTTTGCTTATACGGCCCTTATCATCTAATGATTTAGGGCAGTTGTTTTTTAAGATCAATATCCCATGAAACATTGGGACATATCCTCTTTTTCCCTCTTGCATCCCGAAACGATGCAATACTTTGTCATGATTTTTCCTGCATGACATAGTGTTTCATGATTATTTTTTAACTTGACATCATCTTAAATTTCTTTTAAAAATTCTTTCCACGTTCTTGAAAAGTGGAGAGTTTTCAGTCATGAGTATGACAAACCTTCGAATCAAAGTTTTCTTTTGTTAATTTTTTTTGTACTATATCTCACATGAGAAAATGAAAGATTCCAACAATTTGCCTAATTTTTCAACTTTCAAGTTATCTTTTCCCCTAAGTTGTTTTTTTAACATATATTCCCATTAAAATGGCCCGGGGACCTAAACAAAGCAACAAGGTACATACCACCTTGAGCTCAAAACACACATTGCTCCAGTGGTATGTGCAAACTGAAAAACCAGAAAACAAACAACACCTACAGAGTTTAAACTAAAAAATTCTAGAACTGAGACATAACTGAACTACAAGTGACTGAATCTCAATAAACAGTTAGGATAAAACCGACTTCAAAGTTACATGCCACATACTTAAAATATTTTAAAGAACTCATCATCGTCATCAAGTTCGTCTTCATGCACCACATCATGAAGCTGGGTTTCACCATTGTTTAGCCCCAAGTTCTGTATAAACTGGCTCGCTAATTCCCCCCAATCTTCGACTAAAGCTTCATTGAACACTTCGACTTCTTCAGGGAGCATAGGAGCTTCAAAGAACTGGTCGTCAAGAATTTGGCCTAGAACTTCAATAGATTCATAGAGGATATACAGCCTGGTAAACAACTCACCACCAAGAAGAGCCAAATAAGTTGGAGCATGGTTCCTTCCTAGGAACACATATATAAAAGAGAAAGACCAAGTAGGATCACGGATCCTTATGAGAATCTGCTGAATCAGACCCCTGTATTGGGGATGGTTGTTACGAGATGCAAATTGAATAGCTCCAAATGCTTCGAGATTATCTGTTTTTAGGATTTCTTTGGACACTCCTTCAATATAATCCCTTTTAAGGCCTATGAATATAGCCCATAGTTAACATGCAAGAATGGTGAGATTTGGAATAACTCCCACAATACAGTTAAGCATGTTACCGTTTGAAGTATGAAGAGTGACCCAATATCATTTCTATTTCTATTTGGCATTCGGTTATCGAATCTGGAAGCATGCACATTAACTTTAAGAGTGTCATGGGGAGGAGACTCCCAGTGATTCTCCATGATTAATAGACAAATATAAGAAATAGCAAATGGGTGGATGTGAGAAAAAGATGAGAGTGATGCTTGTTAAATAGCCAACCCCTACAATAACCCATGTAGGTAGTGGCCAATAAGATACAATACGGCTTGTTTCTGATGCAATTATTTCATTCTTCCAAGAATTACCATAATTATGCCTTAGACTTCGAGTTGTCTTCTATAATTACACTTCCGAAATAAAACTCACTTCTCTATGAAACTTTCTCCAAAATGGAGGTTCACTCGCCACCTAATACTAGAGAAAAGAGCTTGCCCAAAAATATTGATACAGTAAATTGACCGGTGCATGTGAAGGAATCTTATATTGAAAATTGTCAAGGAACCGGTTACTCTAAAATCTCAAGGTGTTAGAGAATGATTCTTTCCAGGATCTTATATTATTCTAACGCTCCCCCTCACTCGAGAACCCATTTATGGGTCGAAGAGTGGATCACGGGTGCCCATCTTTGGGGTATAAATTTGCCTTTCGTGTCCCTCATAAATTGTGAGAAATATTGCGGGTGGCAGGGATCGAACCTGAGTCATCTGACAGCCTGAGCTCTGATACCATGTCAAGGAACCAGTTACTCTAAAACCTCAAGGTGTTAGAGAATGGCCCTTTCAAGGATCTTATATTATTCTAACGAGAGCATAATTAGCAAGTGGGGTTCACGAATATTGAGAACTAAATCTAGGGTTTTGATGAAATTTAAGGTCTGGAGCAAGAAAATCCATATGCTTTAGTGTGTTAGAGTGGGGTAGCTAAGAGTGAAGAGAAAGATTAAAGGTATCACCGGAGAGTTTTGATTTTCTTGAAACTGCAATAAATTCGAGTAAAATATTCCGGGGACTAGGATTTTAGCAACTGAGATGTTTGTAATTCAGGCCCCGATCGATGGCTGAAAAAATGACAAAAATAGCCGATTTTTGAAAAAATTTAACAAAAATAGTCATTCTGAAAAAAGTGGTCAATTTTGGCCGATTGAATACTCCACTGTCAGTTGGGTATCCCAATTTGTATAAGATACTCCACTGGTAGTTGGGTATTTCATATATGGGATACTCCACTGCCAGTTGGGTATCTTGTATAAAGTGGATACTCCACTGACAATTGGGTATATCATCGGCTAAAGTTGGCCAACTTTTCAGAAATTGGTTATTTTTGTCAATTTTGTGTAAAAATAGGCTAAATTTGTCCTTCACCCTCGATGGCTCTGATACCATGTTGAGTAACCACTTACTCTAAAACCTCAAGATGTTAGAGAATGACCCTTTTCAGGATCTTATATTATTCTAATACTCCCCCTCACTCGAGAGCCCATTTATGGGTTGAAGAGTAGATCACGGGCGCCCAAATGGGCTTTCGAATGAGGGGGAGTGTTAAATATATGATCCTATTGGGGCCTTCCTCTAACACCTTAAGATTTTAGATGAGCTGGTTACTCAACAGCAATTAAAGTCCAAAGTCAATTCTATTTCTCTAAAATTTTACTCGATTGGCTCATTTTTTGCCAGATCGTTAGCTGCCTTGTTCCACTCCCGAGAAATATGCATAATCTGTGTATTAGGGAAAAGATTTACCATTTCTCTCGCATTATCGCTTAAGACATGATGATCATAGTACACAACTTTTGCCTTAACAAATAGAGTTTCAAGATTTTTTGAGTCTGTGCAAATGATGGTTGTAACGTTATCATAGACATAATGCAATTTAAACATTAGATATTTGATAGCTTCAAAATCTGAATGCAACAGATCAATTGTTAAGCAGAGGCCATAAAACATGTGACAACATTTCCTGTTGAATTATGTAATATATCCCCCCATACCCCCTTTGTTTAGGCTCCAGGATCCATCACTGAACACAACCATCTTATAACTCATGTAACCTCTCCAATAGATCTTCTCTACCTTCTTTTATTGCATTAGCGATTGAACATTGGAAATTAACTTGGCATGAACACTCCAGAATCTGATCTTTTCTCTGATTTGTTCAAATAACAAATCCTCTGATTTGTTCAAATAAAAAATCAACCTTGATTTTATAATATTGAAAGACTACTAAGTTTCTTGATTTCCACAAGTACCATAAAGTCAAAGAAACCGTAATCTGCCACACTTTGGTGCTAGTTGAGAACTTGAGTGTACCAAACAAGCTTGAAAGAAAATCTAGGTCATGTCTTGCATTTTCAATATCTTCTTTAAGCTCCACTACTCAAAAAATTTATGTCAAATCTTTTAGCCAACTTATAATCCCACAAAATATACTTATAGTCTTCCTCACCATGCATGCATAAACTGTATGTAGTGTTTGTAAACGAAATATGTTGAGATAGAAAGCACTTAGTAGGTGGGATCTTGTGCAATATTTTTCACAAATTTTTTTTTACTTTGTTATAAATCTTAATCTTCCAGATCAAACTTGTTGTCTTATTAACCTCACCCTCGTTTGAGATTAATCTACAATACTCACTAACTGAAAATTCCTTATTATCTACCCAACATAGCATGTCTTTTCTATCCGATAAGCTAGCAACCTATAATTTCGAGTCTTGAAATCTGAACAATTTCCCAACCTTGTAGATCACGACTCCACTTATCCTTGTTGGACATATAATTGTCCCATTGTGTCACCACCTTGTCCACACTTGCATCTTTAAAAAGAGAAATTTCAAATAAATTTCTAAATACTAAACACATGGGTTTATCACCTGTCCATTTCTGTTTTCAGAAATTGATAGTATGGCCCTTAAGCGTCAATGAAAATTTTGGTGGGATATCCACTATTTCAACTAATCATTAATTTCCAAATACTGGAGACCATTCCACTCATTTGAGAATTAGGTTGAGATGACCTAAACAAGAATTGTCTATCGTATCACTTAACGATAAACTCTACTGATGTGTGATCCTTATGATAATACTTTCTCTATATTTTTAATTTATTTTGTATGAAATTGGATTGTTATTTGATTAATTTTTATGTTTTATTGCAAGAAAAACATATTTTCTTAGAAGATAAGGGCTGGAGTTTAAAGTGCATAATTTAAAGTAAATTTTAGCAAAATTCGGATTTTCGGGACAGATTGTGTGGTGCTCATTATTTTGGCTATAATCGGAGCTCCCGATGTCAAAATGAGGCGATTCAGGCGCCGTTGGAAAGCTTACGAGAAGATCTTAATTCAAGTATGGTCTCAGATTTTATTGACATTTCAAACTACCCATAAAGTTGCCAAAATCAGGCAGCTCGAATTTTTAATGTGAGAATCCTATTATATGAAGGATACTCTTTTATTTTAGAATTAAGTAAGCCAATTATACTATTTTAAAATATAAGTTAGTTATGTAATCATATATATTCATTAGACAAAGAATAGACACGCACTTGACTGGGGGAGACACCGGCAAAATAAAGAGAAAAAGCACATAGAAGAACACATGGAAGCATTCATGAGGGAAATTTGTGGAGGAAGATTAAAATCTAGAATTTTATATTCTCTCCCTTACTTTTCTTTATTATAACCTTGATACCATGTATTCATTGTGTATATCTCTCTTTGTTATGATGTTGAACTAATTATTCTTATAGGCCTGTAATGGATTTTTGTGATTTTTTATAAATTACTCTTTCATTCTCTATTATGGTGTTCATTACAATTGTTTATAGTGATTTGTATGTAATGCTTTTCAAGGAATGATCAATCTTGGACTTGAATTGGTAATTTAGGTTGACTTGGAAGAGAAAATCTAATTAAGACCTAATTAATATAACTAAGGATTGACACATGTGTTAATTTGTGTTTAAGATAGGAATATACTTGAACACCATTGATAGTCAATATAAGGTTGTAGTTAATGTTGTTCAGAAACTTAAATTCATTGTAGGAATACAAGTATTAGTTAATAAATTAGGATCACTTGAGAAACGGAAGGTCCTTGTGAATAGTTAGATGCCTTAGACTAACAATTGAAATACTAAAATAGAGGTACATGAGTAGTTTATTGAAGAACTCAAGATGAAGTTATGGGCCTAGCTTATTTAATATTGAAATTTATTTGTGTTGGTTTATTCTCTAGTGGTAAACATTTTATCTTTTGTTTTGACTTGAATTAGAAGAAGAATGAAGTTTGGTAATTAACAGCTTAAAATTAGTCTCCGTGGGAACGAATTATTTATACTGCTTGTTACGACGTATGCATTTGCATTGAGTTGTAAAATCGCTAACAAGTTTTTTGTGCCGCTGTCGGGGACTATTTTTAAGTATTTATTTGTTAATATCATTACATTGTTTAGTATTTTAAGATCAAGTTAGTTTATGTTCTTTTGTTCTATTTTGTATGAGTTTTATGTTGTATGCGTAAACTTGGTTTATCTTCACTTTTTCCACTCGATTTAGAGATTGAGAAAACTGCAAGAAGGAATGGAAAGAAAGCTAAGGAATCTAGAAATCAGTCATCCGCAATGGCTGAAAATGTGAATAATCCTCCAGATCCGAATGCTGGAAGGCGGCGGGTTAAGGAGTACATCATGCCTTCATTCGACGTCATTCAATCTAGTATTGCAAGGCCAGTTATTGCAGAAAATAACTTTCATGTTGATTCAGAAACAATGCAGGATATTAGGGACAACAGGTTCAATGAGATTTCAGCCGAAGATCCTAATGTTCATTTGAGGAATTTTCTGGAGATTGTTGATAATTTCAAGGTGAATGGTATTTCTGAAGAGGCCATTAGATTGAGGCTATTTAGTCGTTCTTCGGATGGGAGAGCATGAGAGTGGCTTGATTCTTTGCCAAATAATTCTATTACTACATGGAATCAACATGTTGAGAAATTTCTGAACAAGTACTTCTCCCCAGCAAAGACTGAAAGATTGATCAAGGAAATTCAGTATTTTCAACAGCTTCATATGGAGTCTCTTTATGAAGCTTATGAGAGGTTCAAGGACCTTTTGTGAAAGTATCCACAACATGGACTATTTGACCAGCAGAAGATTCGTATATTCTATAATGGTTTGACTATTCAGTGTGCTACTCAAGTTGATGGAGCAGCTAGAGGTTCATTGATTAACCAATATCCTGAGGATGCTTTTGAGATTTTGGAGGACATTACTTCAAATAATTGCAGGGCTTATGATCGAACATGTGGCGCCCTCCAAACCCGGGTCAGAAGTTTGGGGTCCACACACGCACCGATTACAACCTGCTTATAACAATAATAAAGATAATAATAATATATATACAGTGACCCTACTTACCAACTACCACGGATCGCAACAGGTTAAAGTATGCACACAAGCCAAACACACTAATATATTACAAACCGTTCAAATCCCAACTATTCCAAACTCAAACTGAATATTAAACATATTATAAACTTTTACAAACTTAAATTATTCCAAGAGAAGCCTACTAGCTCAGCTTCAACAACCTTAATCCCTAGCTCTCGCGCTGGACTGGGGATCCTTGCTACCAACTGGTTCCTTTTTAACTGGAAAGAGTATAAACAACATCGCACAAATGAGCTAACTAGCTCAGCAAGTCACAATGACAAAACTGAGAATAATGATCATCAAGTGAATATGGTTATGTTATCAAGTGAACAATGGATTATGATTTAGAATTGGATATTATACTTTTACTTTAAAAACCAAGGTTAGGCTGCTGATCAGTCACGCACTAACCCCGAGCAAAGCACACAACATTGCTCTAACTACTGGATCTAAGGCACACATTGACCTAACTTGACCATTATATGGTCTGACCACGAATCTGGTCCACAATTTTATAAAAACAATCCAATTCTAACATAATAACAAAATGAACAATAATAAACAATAACCAGAATCATTAACAACAGTGAGTACTTAACAATGAAAGGATTTCAATACTTGTATGGATCAACAAGGTAATTTCAAAGCTTGGATGCTGGGTAATGAAAGAATTGGATAACAAAGGAATCAACATTTCAGGGTTTCCAAAGATTTGAGCTTTCAAAGCATAGGATACAATGGTTGAGTATACAAGTAATTCAGTTCAGTGTTTGGGATTTTATTTGCATGTATTTGTGGAGTAGTATCGTATGCTTGAGATTCGTGTTTGGGTACACAACAATCAATGGTCTAGAAAGAATAAGGTTTATGGCTCAAGAACAATAACTGGAATCAGGGTTGGGTTTCAATGCTTCAAAGCACTTGCAATATCAACAAGACTATCAAGTACTACAATATCTCGAGAAAGTTCAGAACACTTGCCTTGTGTTAGCTTCTTACTACACAACACTCGCTTCCAATCACAATCGTCCTACTCCTCAACTACCTATTTCCCTTTCCTACGTCTCGCCTCTTCTGCTCACATATTATAAGCATCTATCAATCATCAACTCATAGGATTCTATTCAACATATACTTCTATCTACCCTTCGTTTTACCCAAATCCGATTAACGGATTGAAAGTTATGCAATAATCAAGTAAACACCGAATGTATAGACCGATAGTCAATCAACAAGTCACATATAACACATAATACATCACATAATCAATGACAAATCATTTATGAAGAAGTCTCGGGTTATAAATAGGCTTTCGGGTATTTAAAATGATTTTTAAAATATTTTTTGGAATTAAGACGGGTCGTTGGATCAATTTTCGGTTAATAAACATGGTTCGGTTGGCCAATTCTGGCTCCGAAATAATTTTTGAATAATTATCGAGCCTTGATAATAATTTAGAATAATATTTTAAAGCTCGAAACTATTTTTCGAAATTTTTAAATCATTTTTAAATAATTAAATCTAATTAAATAATTGATTAAAATCAATTAATAATTGATTAAATCAATTAATCAATTAATTTTTGAATTAATTGACCAATTAATTAATTAAAAATTAACTGAAATTAATTAACTAATTAATTCAGATTTATTTTTGAATTAAAAATAATTTTCAGAATTAAAATAATAATTTTCAGAATTTTCAGAAATTAAAAATGAATTTTTATAATAAAAATAAATAGGAAATATGATTTTTAAATATTTTATAAACAGGAATCCTATTTTTGAAAACTTTGCAAACTACAGGGACTAAACTTCACCATCTTCAAAAATACAGGGACTAAACTGCAATTTTGCAGTTTCAGTCGCCGGAAAATCGGGGGTGGCCGGAGAAGACGATCCCGGCGTCCTCACCCCACCAACACCTCCAGATCAACACTACACAACACCAGGAACTTGTTCATGCAATCAAAACATTCTAATCATCCCTGTTCTGGCCGGAAATTGGCCAAGAACATCGCCGGTTTCCGGCGAACATCGTAAATCTTTAAAACACAACTCCCTTCGATTCAAGCATCCTCTGTTAACGAGCTATATATCAATCGATTGCAAATTTCATAAGGAACACAACCCACTATAAATCAACAGCTAATAACCCCTGAATCAAAAACCCCCAAATTTCAATTGTAAACATTCATACGGGTTATAAACCCTAATTTTGAAATTCAAAAATTAAACCCACTTTTGAGCATCTTATTGAACTCCAAATCAGACGTATGACATATGAAAATCATCAGGAAAACAAGCTCTACAACATGCAATCATCAAATCATACAAACAATCATCCGAACAAAAATTCATATTTTTTAATAAAATAAATTCAAAAATAAATAAATTTTCAGAAAATAAACCTTTGATTCTGCAGGTATATGGATTACAGATTCTGATAGAGCTTTTCAAGACCTTCAAATCCAGTACTCGAGCTTTTCAAACAAAGATCAATAACACCTTCAAAAGTTGATTTGATTCTTGGAACAGTTTATGAATATATGATTTTTCTCTGTAAAATTATATATTTATCTGTCTGCAAATGATTTTGATACGAAATAAAATACGGTAAAAGACTATTTATATTTACGGAAAATTAGTATCCCGTTTGATCATTCCGGATATAAAACGGTACGTTTATTTGTAAAAACTGATCCAAACGGTATCGGTTTTTGGGATAATTATCCAAATCAGTACAATTTGTACTGCGGTCTTGGTCTCAGCGCCTGGTTACGCGTACTAAGAAGTGATAATTGGGATAGTTTAATAAAAAGCTCCCGTTTATCGAAAATACGGGTTTTTATTGATTTACCGAAACGAATACTGTATTGAAAATATTGCGCCGGGACCCGCGCAGAACAAACCGTACGCCGTATCGAAAAAGTCGAAAGATGGAATATGCTCGGAATATTACAATTGGGTTAGGAAGGAGTTCTCTGAAGAGTTTCGGGTTCCAAAAACGTAACAAAGGGTGACGTCGGTTGGTTCCCGTTTTTTATAAAATAGATTTTAATTACCCGGAAAAAGATTTTAGAAATTTCATATGATTCTTATAAATCCATAAATCAACATAAAAATAGTTAGGAATATATGACAATTATTTATATTTTATTTTGGACATATAAAAATTAAAATACTCAGTTAATATTATTTTTGAATATCCAAGTACCGATAACACTTAACAATTAACTCATAGAATAGATACTGAACACACATAATAATTATTTAATATAAAAAATAATTACACGATATATCCCGGATATTACATCCTTCCCCCTTAAAAGGATTCTGTCCTCAGAATCTCCTAAGAAAACAAATGAGGGTACTTTTCTCTCATATCACTTTCTAATTCTCAGGTTGACTCTTCAACCTTTGGGTTTCTCCATAATACTCTTACTAACTTTACCACTTTATTTCTCGATACTTTCTTACTCTCCTCTAGAATCTCTATCGGACTTTCTACATATGACAAATCTGCCTGAAGCTCTATTGGCTCATATTCTATTACATGCCTGGAGTCTGGATTGTATTTCTTAATCATTAATACGTGAAAGACATTGTGAATGTGCTCCATGTGCGGTGGTAATGCCAACTCATAAGCTACTTTGCCAACGCGCTTTAAAATCTCAAAAGGTCCGACATATCTTGGGCTTAGCTTCCCTTTCTTCCCAAACCTCGTTAGTCCTTTCCACGGTGATACTTTCAATAATACCAAGCTTCCTCTTTCAAATTCCATGTCTTTCCTTGACTGGTCTGTATATTTCCTCTGACGATCTTGTGCGGCTATTAATCTTTTCTGGATAAGTTCAACAACTTCCTTTGTCTGCTGTACCAGTTCAGGTCCAAGTATCTTGCGTTCTCCTACTTCGTCCCAATATAATGGAGATCGACATTTACGTCCATAAAGGGCTTCATAGGGTGGCATCCCAATGCTGGCATGATAACTGTTGTTGTAAGCAAACTCTACCAGAGGTAAATGTTCGTCCCAACTTCCTTTGAAATCAATAGCACAAACACGTACCATGTCCTCGATTGTCTGGATCGTTCTTTCACTTTGGCCATCCGTCTGGGGGTGATAGGTCGTACTCATATTCAGTCTTGTTCCCAAACATTCTTGAAAACTCTTCCAAAATCTTGAATTAAACCTTGGATCTCGATCAGATACAATAGACACAGGAACTCCATGACGAACTACGATTTCCTTCAGGTACATATGGACTAATTTGTCGAGTGAAAATCTTTCGTTTATAGGCAGAAAATGAGCTGACTTGGTAACTCTATCCACTATAACCCAAATGGCATCATGATTAGCCCTTGTCCTTGGTAATCCAACTATGAAATCCATGGTAATATATTCCCACTTCCACTCTGGGATCTCCAATGGCTGTAACAATCCACTTGGTCTCTGATGCTCTGCTTTAACTCTCTGACAGGTATAACATTTGCTAATCCATTCCGCAATTTCCCTCTTCATATCTGGCCACCAATAATTCTTCTTTAAATCTATGTACATTTTGGTACTCCCTGGATGGATGGAATATCTTGAACTATGTGCTTCTTGTAAAATTTCATTCTTTAACTCCGTCACCGGTGGAATCCAGATTCTAGATGAAAATCTCAGAATACCTTGGTCATCTTTCTGCGTGCATAACTCTTCCCCTACCAAACGATTTATATCTTGATCCATTACATCTTCCTGACATTTCTTTATTTCCTCTAATAATTCCGGTTGGAAAATTATACTATACACTTTTACTTTCTCAGGCTTGCAAACTCTAATTTCTAATTTCTAAAATTCCTTATATATCTCTTCAGGTACGGACAACACATTTAACCTTTCCTTCCGACTTAACGCGCCTGCCACCACGTTCGCCTTACCGGGATGATAATTAATCGAGCAATCATAATCCTTGATCAACTCTAACCATCTCCTTTGCCTTATATTAAGTTCCTTTTATGTGAATATGTACTTTAAGCTTTTGTGATCCGTGAAAATCTCACATTTTTCTCCATACAAATAATATCTCCAAATCTTCAAAGCAAACACTATGGCTGCTAGTTCCAAATCATGAGTAGGATACTTTTGTTCATGTGGTTTCAATTGCCTTGACGCATATGCAATCACCTTGTCGTGCTGCATAAGAACACATCCTAATCCTTTGTGAGAAGCATCACTATAAATTACGAAATTCCCTTGATCATCTGGAAGTGACAAAAAAGGTGTCGTGATTAATCGTCGCTTCAACTCCTGAAAACTTTCCTCGCATTTGTCGTTCCATATAAACTTCTTATTCTTTCGTGTAAGCTTTGTTAATGGTGTGGCAATCCTCGAGAAATTTTGAACAAATCGACGATAATATCCCGCCAATCCTAAGAAACTTCTTACCTCAGTGGGTGTTTTCGGTCTCTCCCAATTCGTAATTGCCTCGATCTTTGCCGGATCCACTTTGATCCCTTCGTTACTGATTATGTGTCCTAGGAATTGAACTTCCTGTAGCCAAAACTCACACTTCGAGAATTTAGCATATAACTTCTTTTTCCTTAAAATCTCCAAAGCTGTCCTTAAATGTTCCGCATGATCCTCTTCTGTCTTTGAATAGATCAAAATATCGTGTATGAATACAATAATGAACTTGTCCAAGTATTCCTTGAAAATTCTGTTCATCAGGTCCATAAATGCTGCCGGGGCGTTGGTCAATCCAAAAGACATTACTAGAAATTCATAATGTTCATACCTTGTTCGAAAAGCTGTCTTTAGTATATCTTCTGGCTTGATCTTCAGTTGATGATATCCCGATCTTAAATCGATCTTGGAGAAATACTTGGCTCCCTTCAACTGGTCGAACAGATCATCGATTCTGGGTAACGAATACTTATTCTTGATTGTAAGCTTGTTGAGCTCCCTGTAATCGATACATAGTCTCATGCTTCCATCTTTCTTCTTAACAAATAATACCTGGGCTCCCCACGGGGACACACTGGGTCTGATTACTCCTTTTTCTAACAGCTCTTGCAATTGCTTCGCTAAGTCTTTCATTTCGACGGGCGCCATTCTATACGGGGCCTTGGATACTGGTTCTGTTCCAGGTGCTAAGTCGATCGCAAATTCAATTTCTCTATCTGGAGGAAGTCCTGGTAATTCGTCGGGAAATACGTCTGGAAATTCATTTACAACTGGAATATTTTCAAGTTTTGCTGGCTCCTGACTTCTGTCGATCACATATGCCATGAAATGCTCACATCCTTGTCGTAGTAACTTCTTGGCTTGAATCATCGTTAAGAACTTCTTTACTTTTTCTGACCTTTGAACGTTATTATTCTTTCGTCTGGCGTTTTCACCATTACTTTCTTATTTCGACAATCTATTTGAGCATCATGCTTAGATAACCAATCCATCCCTAATATAACATCAAATTCTCCTAACTTAAATGGTATCAAATCTACATAAAATTTACTACCAGAGATCTCAATCTCACAATTCCTACAAACTTGATTAAAAGTTACACGTTCTTGATTTGCTAATTCCACAGTCATTATTTCATTTAAACACTCAACTGGACAATTTAACTTACTAACAAAATCTTGTGAAACAAACGATCGAGTTGCTCCCCAATCTATTAATACTTTGGCACATAAAGAATTCATATTAAGCGTACCTGCCACGACATCCTTATCCTGGATCGCATCCTTCATCGACATGTCAAAAACTCTAGCCCTTGAAGTCTCATTCACTGTTGGGGTAGATCCCATAATCCTCAATGCATTACTAATTGGGGCTGGTGTCTTGCAATCCCTGGCCATATGTCCTGGCTTCCCACATTTAAAGCATGTAAATCCAATGGCTGGAACCTTCACTGCTGGATTCCGGATAGGCTGATCCTTATTTGCTGGCTCTCTTGCTGGCTGATTTCGGCACTCTCTCAAATAGTGCCCTTTCTGATTGCATTTGAAACATACCAAATTCAACTTATTACAAACTCCTTCATGCTTCTTCCCACATACTTGACAATCCGGAAAAGTTAGTCTCAACTGACTTGACTGAGTTGTATTAACTGGACGGTTGCTCTGGCCTCCGTCTCCTGCATTCTGTCTCCTGAAATTATAATTTCTCCCTGGCTGAAACTTACCCTTCTTAAAATTTGGAAACTTCCCTGTTTGTGGCTGACCCTCACTTCCCTCAACTTTCCTTTTCTTGCTTTCCTTCTCCTTCTGGAACATCTCACTCTCCGTCTCTGCGATCATAGCCTTCTGTACTACTCCTGCATAGGTATCCAATTCAAAAATGGCTACCTTCCCTCTGATCCATGGTTTCAAACCTTGCTGAAATCTTTTAGCTTTCTTCCTGTCAGTATCCACATACGACGGTACATACCTTGACAATTCCTCAAACTTACCCTCATAATCTGTTACCGACATGTTCCCTTGCTTTAACTCTAAAAACTTCAGCTCCATTTGATCCTGAACAAACTGAGGAAAATACTTTTCTAAAAACAATTCCTTAAACCTTTCCCAAGTAATAACATCTGTACCTTCCAATATCTTCACCATCTCCCACCAATAGGTGGCCTCATTCTTCAGATAGTAACTTGCAAACTCAACCTTCTGTTCTTCCTTTACTTTCTGTAAGGAAAATGCCTTCTCTATTTCCTTTAACCAAACATTTGCTTCAATTGGCTCTAAGGAACCCTTGAATTTTGGTGGGTTTACTGCCTAAAAAGTTTTGAAAGTTACCTGGGGATTGGTCTGTCTTTGTTGTTGTTGTGCCAGGTGAACTGTTTATTGGGCCAAGATTTGGAGAATCTGGGCTATTGCTGGGTCTATGGGTCCTGGGTTCACATTCGGGTTTGTATCATCTTGGCTGTTATTGTTGTTGGTTTCTTCATTCTGGGTGTTGGTGCAGGTATTTCTTCTGGGAGGCATTTTCTGTAAAGAATCAATCAACTTATTTAGCTTTTGAATCAATCTTTTACATAAAAGAAGAGTTTTGCAAAACAAAAATATTTCCTTTTGAAAACAGTTGTAACTAAATAAATTGCATGCTTCTTTACAGAATATAAACAGTTATGGAAAACAGGGTACATGGTATCACAGGGGTATAACTGGTGCAATAAATAAGGTAAGGTAAAACAGGTGCAAAAGGTACTGATATATATAGATCAAAAGTTTTAGGTAGTACAAGCGTAAAGACGCTTCAGAAGTAAAAGCAAAAAGGGTACAACAACCTATTCACTAGTCAGCATAGCTAGTCTATAAATACAACTCAAAAGTCTGCTGATACACACTACACACTACTGTACATACTACATAACTATAACAACACTGCTCAGCATCTCCATCTCTGAATCTCTGGCTCATGGCAAATCTGGACCTCCTATCTCCTCAAGCTCCTCTAGAACCCACTTAGCCCACTCCACTAGGAAATCAGGGGTGATGTCCTCATGTGTAGCCTCAGCAATCCTCACAGCAGCTGCTCTACGAAATGCCTGGAGCCTCTCTCTAAGTCGCCTCTCACCACTCTCCACCTCTCTGGTACGCATAATATGTAGTAATTCCTGAATCTGACCCTGAAGGAATTGCTGCTCCATAAGGCAAGCCTCAAACTGATGATATGGGACAGGATGGGAGGAGAACTGGAAAGGTACTCCTGTGACTGAATGACCGGTAAAACCTGAATCAGCAGGTGGGGGTCCTCTGACAGGTGGCCTCATGCCTGGAGGTGGAATAGCCTGCAATGGTACGGGCTGCAACACAGGTGGAGGTAATATAACCAACACTGGTGGAACAACAGGACGTGGATCCGAAGACGGCACTTCAACTGAAGGCTCTGAGTGATCAGCTGATACGGGAATAAAAGAGTCGACCATCGCTGCTATCTGAAATCATATCGCAATATAAGAATCTCGAACCACGACGCGAATTACACTAATACCTGATATACCTAAGCACTCAACCTCTCGATGTTCTATCTTTCTATTCCTTACTTCTAATCCTAACCCTCTACCCATTCCCGTCAACCTAGGCTTGTGTCAGTGACTTATAACCTGTGGCGCCCTCCAAACCCGGGTCAGAAGTTTGGGGTCCACACACGCACTGATTACAACCTGCTTATAACAATAATAAAGATAATAATAATATATATACAGTGACCCTACTTACCAACTACCACGGATCGCAACAGGTTAAAGTATGCACACAAGCCAAACACACTAATATATTACAAACCGTTCAAATCCCAACTATTCCAAACTCAAACTGACTATTAAACATATTACAAACTTTTACAAACTTAAATTATTCCAAGAGAAGCCTACTAGCTCAGCTTCAACAACCTTAATCCCTAGCTCTCGCGCTGGACTGGGGATCCTTGCTACCAACTGGTTCCTTTTTAACTGGAAAGAGTATAAACAACATCGCACAAATGAGCTAACTAGCTCAGCAAGTCACAATGACAAAACTGAGAATAATGATCATCAAGTGAATATGGTTATGATATCAAGTGAACAATGGATTATGATTTAGAATTGGATATTATACTTTTACTTTAAAAACCAAGGTTAGGCTGCTGATCAGTCACACACTAACCCCGAGCAAAGCACACAGCATTGCTCTAACTACCGGATCCAAGGCACACATTGGCCTAACTTGACCATTATATGGTCTGACCACGAATCTGGTCCACAATTTTATAAAAACAATCCAATTTTAACATAATAACAAAATGAACAATAATAAACAATAACCAGAATCATTAACAACAGTGAGTACTTAACAATGAAAGGATTTCAATACTTGTATGGATCAACAAGGTAATTTCAAAGCTTGGATGCTGGGTAATGAAAGAATTGGATAACAAAAGGAATCAACATTTCAGGGTTTCCAAAGATTTGGGCTTTCAAAGCATAGGATATAATGGTTGAGTATACAAGTAATTCAGTTCAGTGTTTGGGATTTTGTTTGCAAGTATTTATGGAGTAGTAACGTATGTTTGAGATTCGTGTTTGGGTACACAACAAATAATGATCTAGAAAGAATAAGGTTTATGGCTCAAGAACAATAACTGGAATGAGGGTTGGGTTTCAATGCTTCAAAGCACTTGCAATATCAACAAGGCTATCAAGTACTACAATATCTCAAGAAAGTTCAGAACACTTGCCTGGTGTTAGCTTACTACACAGCACTCGCTTCCAATCACAATCGTCTTACTCCTCAACTACCTGTTTCCATTTCCTACGTCTTGCCTCTTCTGCTCACAAATTATAAGCATCTATCAATCATCAACTCATAGGATCTTATTCAACATATACTTCTATCTACCCTTCGTTTTACCCAAATCCGATTAACGGATTGAAAGTTATGCAATAATCAAGTAAACACCGAATGTATAGACCGATAGTCAATCAACAAGTCACATATAACACATAATACATCATATAATCAATGACAAATCGTTTATGAAGAAGTCTCGGGTTATAAATAGGCTTTCGGGTATTTAAAATGATTTTTAAAATATTTTTCGGAATTAAGACTGGTCGTTGGATCAATTTCGGGTTCATAAACAGGGTTCGGTTGGCCAATTCTGGCTCCGAAATAATTTTAGAATAATTATCGAGCCTTGATAATAATTTAGAATAATATTTTAAAGCTCGAAACTATTTTTTGTCATTTTTAAATAATTAAATCTAATTAAATAATTGATTAAAATCAATTAATAATTGATTAAATCAATTAATCAATTAATTTTCGAATTAATTGACCAATTAATTAATTAAAAATTAACTGAAATTAATTAACTAATTAATTCAGATTTATTTTTGAATTAAAAATAATTTTCGGAATTAAAATAATAATTTTCAGAATTTTCAGAAATTAAAAATAAATTTTTATAATAAAAATAAATAGGAAGTATGATTTTTAAACATTTTATAAACAGGAATCCTATTTTTGAAAATTTTGCAAACTACAGGGACTAAACTTCACCATCTTCAAAAATACAGGGACTAAACTGCAATTTTGCAGTTTCAGTCGCCAGAAAATCGGGGGTGGCCGGAGAAGACAATCCCGGCGTCCTCACCCCACCAACACCTCCAGATCAACACTACACAACACCAGGAACTTGTTCATGCAATCAAAACATTCTTATCATCCCTGTTCTGGCCGGAAATTGGCCAAGAACATCACCGGTTTCCGGCGAACATCGTAAATCTTTAAAACACAACTCCCTTCGATTCAAGCATCCTCTGTTAAAGAGCTATATATCAATCGATTGCAAATTTCATAAGGAACACAACCCACTATAAATCAACAACTAATAACCCCTGAATCAAAAAACCCCAAATTTCAATTGAAAACATTCATACGGGTTATAAACCCTAATTTTGAAATTCGAAAATTAAACCCACTTTTGAGCATGTTATTGAACTCCAAATCAGACGTATGACATATGAAAATCATCAGGAAAACAAGCTCTATAACATGCAATCATCAAATCATACAAACAATCATCCGAACAAAAATTCATATTTTTAATAAAATAAATTCGAAAATAAATAAATTTTCAGAAAATAAACTTTTGATTCTGCAGGTATATGAATTACAAATTCTGATAGAGCTTTTCAAGACCTTCAAATCCAGTACTCGAGCTTTTCAAACAAAGATCAATAACACCTTCAAAAGTTGATTTGATTCTTGGAACGTTTTATGAATATATGATTTTTCTCTGTAAAATAATATATTTATCTGCCTGCAAATGATTTTGATACGAAATAAAATACGGTAAAAGGCTATTTATATTTACGGAAAATTAGTATCCCGTTGGATCATTCCGGATATAAAACGGTACATTTATTTGTAAAAACTGATCCAAACGGTATCAGTTTTCGGGATAATTATCCAAATCAGTACAATTTGTATTGCGGTCTTGGTCTCAGTGCCTGGTTACACGTACTACGAAGTGATAATTGGGATAGTTTAATAAAAAGCTCCCGTTTATCGAAAATACGGGTTTTTATTGATTTACCGAAACGAATACTGTATCGAAAATATTGCGCCGGGACCCGCGCAGAACAAACCGTACGCCGGATCGAAAAAGTCGAAATATGGAATATGCTCGGAATATTACAATTAGGTTAGGAAGGAGTTCTCGGAAGAGTTTCGGGTTCCAAAAACGTAACAACGGGTGACGTCGGTTGGTTCCCGTTTTTTATAAAATAGTTTCTAATTACCCGGAAAAAGATTTTAGAAATTTCATATGATTCTTATAAATCCATAAATCAACATAAAAATAGTTAGGAAGATATGACAATTATTTATATTTTATTTTGGACATATAAAAATTAAAATACTCAATTAATATTATTTTTGAATATCCAAGTACCGATAACACTTAACAATTAACTCATAGAATAGATACTGAACACACATAATAATTATTTAATATCAAAAATAATTACACGATATATCCCGGATATTACAGAACAAGTTAAAGGAAAGTAGCAGGTATGCATGAAGTTGATCCTTTGAAATCTTTCTCGGCTCAGATGGTTTCTCAATTTGAGGCTTTAAATAAAAAGCTTGAATCTTTATCAGTGGATAGGCACCAAACAGTTCATCCGGGTCATCAAGTTCAGAATATATCTATATCTTGTGATATGTGTGGAGAAGGACATCCAAGTCAGCAATGCCCATTGATTTATCATGATGCGACGCAGTATAGTTCAATAAATTTTATCGAAAATTCTAGCAATCAACAAAATAATCCATATTCCAATACCTACATTCCTAATTGGAGTAATCATCCAAATTTTTCATAAAATAACAATGCTAGACCAAACATGTCATATAAGCCTATTGCACCATTGGGGTTTCAACAGAATCAAAGGTCACACGAGATCGAGAAGAATCCCACAACTGAAGATCTTTTTCTACAATATATGCATAAAATGGATGCTTTGACTCAGAGTCAAAGTGCATCCATAAGAGCTTTGAAGATGTAAGTGGGTCAATTGGCTAGTGCAATCAACAACCGTCCTCAAGGTTCACTACTAGCCAAATCCCAAAAGTGACAAAAGGGAGCATTGTAAGGCAGCCACATTGAGAAGTGGAAAAGAAATTAAAGGAAATACAAAACAACTGATGATGGGGTGACTAAAGAAGCTCGTTCTAATGAAGATACTAAGGAGGTGAATAGATAACCTATTGCACTCTCAAATCCTCAAGTTGTTGCATCAACCTCAAAGAAGTCAATATATATCATTCGCCTCCATTCCCTCAACGTTTACAAAAACAAAAGCAAGACAAATAATTTCAGAAATTTATGGATGTTTTCAAGAAATTGTCCATTAATATCCCTTTTGCTGAAGCACTGGAGCAAATGCCAAGCTATGTCAAGTTCATGAAGGATTTTCTATCAAGGAAGAGAAAATTGGAAGAATTTAAAACTGTGGCTTTAACCGAGGAGTGTAATGCAATTCTACAGAAGAAGCTTCCTCTAAAACTTAAAGATATGAGAAGTTTCACTATCCCGTGTACTATTGGGACACAATATTTTGGCAAAGCGTTATGTGATTTGGGGGCTAGTGTGAATTTGATGCCACTTTCAATTTTTACAAAGCTGGGAGTTGGTGAAGTGAAGCCTACATCGGTGATATTGCAATTGGAAAATAAGTCTTTGGCATATCCAAGAGGTACTGTTAAATATGTTCTTGTAGAAGTGGATAAATTCATATTTCCCGTTGATTTCATTGTGCTTTATATGGAAGAAGATTCATAAATTCCTTTACTTCTTGGTAGACCAGTTTTAGCAATGGGAAGGACTCTCATTGATGTTCAGAAATAAGAATTGACTATGTGTGTGCAGAATGAATAGGTGACATTTAATGTTTTTTCTGCCATGAAGTTTTCCAATGACGAGGAGAGTTATTTTTCTTTGACTGCTATTACAGGTGATGATGATTTATACATGATGAAGCATCATACTATGGATGCTTTAGAGTTGTATTTACAAGAAGATGGTGATGGAAGTAGTGAAGAAATTGATGAATGTATCGAGGAACTTAATGCATTGCCTACTTATAGAAGACCTTTTCAAAAATTTGAGTCTTTTGAGATGCCTGAGAAATCTAAGACATCTAAGCCGTCTATTGAAGACCCTCCTGAACCAGAGCTTAAACAACTTCCATCACATCTCAAGTATGCATTTCTTGGAGAAAATTCCACTTTGTCGGTGATTATTTCTTCTACTCTTTCAAATGAACAAGAAGAGAAGTTGCTTCAAGTCTTGAAGGAACACAAAAAAGCTATTGCATGGAAGATTGCTGATATTCGAGGTATAAGTCCTTCATTCTGCATGCATAAAATTTCAATGGAAGATGGCCATAAGCCTAGTATTGAGCATCAAAACGGTTGAATCCTATTATCAAATAGGTGGTGAAGAAGAAGATCATCAAATGGTTAGATGCCAGAATCATATACCCTATTTCTGATAGCTCTTGGGTTAGTCCTGTTCAATATGTGCCTTTCCTACCAAAATAGTCACGGGATGGAGAGTGTGCATGGACTACCGAAAATTAAATAACCTTTACCATTCATTGATCAAATGCTTGATAGATTGGCAGGCAAGGATTTCTATTATTTCTTTTATGTTATTCTAGTTATCATCAAATTTCTATAACACCAGAAGATCAAGAGAAGACTACTTTTACATGTCCCTTTGGCACTTTTGCCTTCAGAAGGGTGTCATTTGGTTTATGTAATGCACCATCTACTTTTCAGAGATGTATGATGGCTATATTTTCAGACATGGTAGGGCAAGGAATAAAGGTTTTCATGGACAATTTTTCTGTACTTGGTGATTCTTTTAATTCATGCTTGATAAATTTGGCACGGGTGTTGCAGAAATGTGAAGAAACTAATTTAGTGCTCAATTAGAAGAAATGTCCTTTTATATTTCAAGAAGAAATTGTGCTTGGGCATAAAGTGACAAGTAAAGGCCTAGAGGTGGATAGAGCTAAGTTAGAGACTATTGAGAAGCTTTCTCCATCGAGTTCTGTTAAAGGAGTCAGAAGTTTTATTAGCCATGTCGGCTTCTATAGGCGTTTCATCAAGGACTTCTCAAAAATTTCGAAGCCTTTGTGCAATTTACTTGAAAAAGATAAAAAAAATTGTCTTTGATGATTCTTGTCTTGCAGCATATGAGGAGTTGAAAAAGAAATTGATTTCTGCACCAATTATTATTGCCCCTGATTGTAGTCTCCCTATGGAGTTGATGTGTGATACTAGTGATTTTACAGTTGGAGAAGTATTGGGACATGGAAACAATAAACATTTTATTCCATATACTATGCAAGTAATACTCTTTCTGGAGCTCAACTTAATTATACAATTACTGAAAAAGAATTGCTTGCTGTTGTGTATGCTTTTGAGAAATTCAGGTCTTATCTTGTGGGTACTAAGGTGATTGTCTATACTAAACATTCGACTATCAAGTATTTGATTGAGAAAAAAGATGCAAAGCCTCGCTTGATACGATGGGTTCTACTTTTGAAAGAATTTGACTTGGAGATTAGAGACAAGAAGGGTTCGGAAAATCAAGTTGCTGATCATTTATCTAGGTTGGAGAACCATGAGAATTCTCATAATTCTCAAATCATTGATGATTCATTTCCTGATGAAAAACTTATGGCTATCAACACCAAGGTTTTGCCTTGGTTTGGTATTTTGTCAACTACTTGGTAAGCAATGTCATTCCTGTTGAGTTTACTTATCAGCAAATGCAAAAGTTTTTGCATCAGGTTAAAGCTTTTCTATGGGATGAGCCGTTTCTCTTCAAGCTTTGTCCGGATAATATTTTAAGAAGATGTATCCCTAACGATGAGATAAAAAGCATCTTAATTCATTGTCATAATTCTCCTTATGGTGGTCATTTTCAAGGTGATAGAACTGCAATAAAGGTCTTACAATCAGGTTTTTACTGGCCTTCTCTCTTTAAAGATGCTCATGAATTTTTGAAAAGATATGATCGATGTCAACGTACTGGTAATATTTCTAGAATGAACGAGATGCCTTAAAATTACATTTTAGAGGTTGAGTTATTTGATGTGTGGGGTATTGATTTTATTGGACCCTTTGTTATGTCATTCCGGAATTAATATATATTTTTGGTTGTTGATTATGTTTCTGAGTGGATTGAGGCTATAGCAACCCCAACCAATGATGCATCTGTTGTGCTTGAATTTCTGGAAAAAATATTTTTACCCGGTTTGGGACACCAAGAGCTATTATTAGTGACGAGGGTACACATTTTTGTAACAAACAATTTTCAACATTATCGTTGAAATATGGGATCCGTCACAAGGTAGCATGTGCTTATCATCCTCAAACTAACGGATAAGATGAACTGTCAAATAAGGAAGTCAAACAAATCTTAGAGAAGACAGTTATTCTATAAGGAAGGATTGGTCTAAAATCTAGATGATAGTTTGTGGGCTTATAGGACTGCATAAAAGACACCATTGAGGCTATCACCTTATCAGTTGGTTTATGGAAAATCTTGTCACTTGCCTGTGGAATTGGAGCATAAAGCTTTTTGGGCAATCAAGAAGCTTAACTTTGATTTTGCTGCAACAGGAGAAAAGCGTCTTCTTCAATTAAATGAGCTTGAGGAATTTCAGTTAAAATCATACAAGAGATCCAGAATCTATAGGGAGAAGATGAAGAAGTGGCATGACCATAAACTTTACCTAAGGAACTTGAGTCGGGGAAAATGGTTTTATTGTTTAATTCTTGACTAAAGTTATTTCCGGGAAAGCTCAAGTCTCGTTGATCGGGGCCTTTCAGAGTTGTTCAAGTTTGTCCATATGGTGCTTAAGCCATATTTAGGTGCTGACATTTATCGAAATGTCTCATCCACTACTCTTTCTGAGCCATGAGGATGTGCATAGTCAAGCCATGACTGTAAACAAGGCATTTCTTGGGAGGCAACCCAAGCGTGTCCTAATGTACGTTAATTAAAAAAAAATATTTTTTTTAATTTTATTTTTCTAGGTTAGTTTAATTTTTTAGTTGATAATTTTCACTCTCCTGTAAGGTGCCTTGATGATTTTGTTGACAAGTGTTTCAGGTTCAAAAATAATAAGACATTAAAATTTGATTGTAATCAGGAGCTTGGGACAAGAATTGTAGATACGAAACTAAAACTAATCACCACGGTGATCACTTTTTGGCACTGCGGCGTTGGCTCTTTGTACCTATTCATTAAGTTGTCACCGCAGAGCTATTTTCTTGTCACTATGGTGCAATTTCTGTAGCCAGTAAGTGTGGATGTTGTGTTGGTTCACCTATTGTATTTGTACTGCAGAACCTGGGGTGATAAATTTTTGCCACTAGGGTGTTAAATCCCTGGAGAGTTAACGTGTACACGTTGGACCCTGTTAGATATATTTGATAATGTCATGGCTAATATGTTTTATATTTAGCTTTCAGATCTTATGTGAACAGGATAAATCAGTACTTAACCGTTGATCAGTACTTATACTGGAAGTCAGGACTTAAGGATATCAATACTTATATTATCAGGAGATAATCATCAGAAGATAGATATCAGAACTTAAGTGCTGAAGGACAATCAGATAAGGACAGTAGCTGATTAAAGGAAAGAAGATTGAGATAAACATAAGAAGAGATATGCATGAAGAAGGAATTCCGTGAAGAATGGAATACTTGGAAGAAAAGATATCTGATTGATATATTTTAGGAAGCAGAATTATATTCCATATCAATTAGCGATTATCTTGTAACTGTGTAGTATATAAACACAGACATAGGGTTTACACTAAAAGTGTTATCATTATTAGAAAATATTATTCATTGTAACCCTAGCAGCTCTCGTGATATTTGTTCATCACTGAGAGGTAACAGTTCCATACTGTAACAGAGTTTATTGTTTCAATAAAGTTTGTTTTCTGTTACTTAAGTTCTTAAAGTTCGATTTGAGTGTACTATTCACTGTATTCACCCCCTCTACAGTGTGTGTGTGACCTAACAATTGGTATCAGAGCCTATCTGTTAACTTACATACAGTTAAAGATCCAAACACAATCATGTCGGACACAGAAACTCCAACTAAGCCTACCACAACTGAGGAACCACCAAAGACACAAATTCAGAGTCGGTATGAGACCATCAGAGTCCCCATACTGAGACCATCTGAATATCCCATATGGAAGGTAAGGATGACCATGTTTCTGGAAGCAACAGATCCAGAATACCTGGATAGAATCAAGGAAGGTCCTCACAAACCAACCAAACTCGCTGTTGCAGTTGCAGGTGAAGCAGCAATGACCGTACCAAAGGAGAAGAGTGATTATACTGCTGAGGACATAGCATCAATTGCTAAGGATGCTAAGGTACGACACTTACTGCATAGTGCCATTGATAATGTAATGTCAAACAGGGTAATCAACTGCAAGACTGCTAAGGAGATATGGGATGCTCTGGAAACAAGGTGTCAGGGAACTGACACAATTAAGAAGAACAGGAAGACAATACTCACTCAAGAGTATGAACACTTTGACTCAAAGACTAATGAGTCATTGAATGATTTATATGATAGATTTGTCATTGGTTGATAAAGAGTATGATCTTGAAGATTCAAACCTTAAGTTCCTGTTAGCTCTTCCTGAATGCTGGGATTTGAAGGCAACGACAATAAGAGACAACTACAATCTTGATGAAACAACTCTTGACGAAATCTATGGAATGCTCAAGACTCATGAGCTGGAGATGGAACAAAGAAGCAAGAGGAAAGGAGGAAAGTCAAGGACAGTTGCTCTTAAGGCTGAAGAAGAATTCCCCAAAGCAGCTTCCTCAAAGAAAGACAAGGGTAAAGCTCTTTTCATAAAGTCTGATACTGAGTCATCAAGTTCTGAGAGTGATGATGACTCAGATTCTGAAAGCTTGCCTGAGACTGATGCTGATGAGGAGATGATGAAGCTGTGTGCTCTTATGGTGAAAGGAATTACCAAGATTGCATACAGGAAGTTCAGGAAGGGAAAGAAGTTTTCCAAGAAAAGCATAAGTTCTGATAAGAAGAATTTCAGAAGATCTGAAGGCAGAGGAGGAAAGTCTGACAGAGGAGATTACACCAATTTTAAATGCTATAACTGTGGTGAGAAAGGCCACATATCTCCTGACTGCAAGAAGGTAAAGGGTGACAGAGGCAAGGCTCTTGTCACAAAGCAGAAAAGCTGGACAGACACTTCAGACTCTGAAAGTGAGGAGAACTATGCATTGATGGCAAATGCTGATAAAGAAAGTGCTGAGAGCAGTTCTGAAGCTGCTGAAACAAAGGTACCTCAGACTACTTATGCTTTTCATACTGATGATATTAATGAGTTGAGAAGATATCTTAAAACCATGTTTGTCAGCTATAGAGACCAAACTTTAACATGTGAAAGATTAACTTCTGAAAATCTTGCATTTAAGAAAAGGAATGATTTCTTAGAAAAAGAGTTAGTCATGTTCCATCAAACTCAGAAGGATAGAGATGATGCTTTTTATGTAAGGGATGAAGTGCTAAAAATGAATGAATCTCTAAAAACTGAGTTAGAAAAGGAAAGAGAGATAATCAGGACTTGGACTAACTCCGGCAGAACAACTCAAAATTTGCTAAGTAGTGAAAATTGGAAAGAGGGCTTAGGTTATGGAGAGAATAAGAATGATAAAGGAACTTAAGAAATTAAGCCTGTTGTTAAGCAAAAGCCAAAGTTAAAACCTGTTAAGTTTATAACTGTAAAGTCTGATAATGAGAAATCAGAAGTTAAAGAGGAATTAACTTCTGACAAACTAAAACAGGAAAAGACAGCTGAAGTAAACATAGGCTTAATGACAAAGAAGCAGCTTAAGCATAAGCTGAAAGATGTCAAGAATGCAAACAAGGTTAAAATCACCTAGGAAAAATAGGAATGGAAAGGAAGGTGTGAATAAAAGCAATGATTATAAACCTGTTCCTGATGCTCCTAGGAAAACATGTCATAACTGTGGAAGTTCTAACCATCTGGCTTCTTTTTGCAGGAAAAATAAGAATATTAACTCCTTACCTTCAAAATCAGGAGTTAAGAGTCAGTCTGTTAGATACAAACCACAAAATCCTTGTTTTCATTGTGGTAGTTTATGGCATTCCATTTATACTTGTAAGGAATATCATAGTTTGTACTATGATTATTATTAAATAAAACCTTCTTTGAAGAAAGTTTCCATTGTTCCTTCTAGTGTAAATTCTGATTCAAAGTCTGATAATGTAAATTCTGATAAGAAAAATGTTAACATAAACTCTGATGCTAAATCCGCTGCAAATGTTAACAAACTTAATAAGGCCAAAGGATCCAAGCAAGTCTGGGTCCTTAAAACTAATAATTAGTGGTCTTTGTGATTGCAGGGCAACAGGAAAAATATTCTAGTTCTGGACAGTGGATGTTCAGGACATATGACTGGAAATAAGGCCCTGCTATCAGACTTTGTGGAGAAAGCTGGCCCAAGTGTTTCTTATGGAGATGGCAACATTGGAAAAACATTGGGATATGGCAATATCAATCTTGGAAATGTCATAATTAAACAAGTAGCTCTGGTCTCAGGACTTAAACACAACCTACTGAGTATAAGTCAAATCTGTGACAGAGGTTATCATGTTGATTTCTTTAAAGAACACTGTGAAGTTGTGAGTAAATCTAAAGGCAAAGTTGTTCTAGAAGGATACAGACGTGGTAACATTTATGAAGCTAAGCTTTCAACAAGTACTGATGGCTCTGCAATTTGTCTGTTAAGTAGAGCATCAATTGAAGAAAGCTGGAATTGGCATAAGAAACTCTCTCATTTAAATTTCAACAATATAAATGAACTGGTCAAGAAAGATCTTGTGAGAGGATTGCCAAACACAGTATTTGCTCCTGATGGTCTTTGTGATTCATGTCAGAAAGCCAAACAAAGAAAATCTTCATTCAAGAGCAAGACTGATTCATCAATTCTTGAGCCTTATCATCTTATACATGTTGATTTATTTGGTCCAGTAAATGTCATGTCTATTGCAAAGAAGAAGTATGCGTTGGTCATAGTGGATGAGTTCACCAGATACACATGGGTGTATTTCTTGCACACAAAAAGTGAAACTGCATCTATCTTGATTGATCATGTCAAACAGCTGGATAAAATGGTCAAAGATTCTGTGAAAATTTTAAGGAGTGATAATGGCACTGAGTTCAAGAATTTGATAATGGAAGAGTTCTGCAAAAGCCATGGAATAAAGCAGGAATTTTCTGCTCCTGGAACTCCACAGCAAAATGGAGTTGTTGAAAGGAAGAATAGAACTCTCATTGAAGCTGCACGTACAATGCTTGAAGAAGCAAAGCTTCCAACCTATTTCTGAGCTGAAGCTGTGCAGACTGCTTGTTTTACTCAAAATGCAACACTCATTAACAAGCATGGAAAAACACCATATGAGATGGTGAAGAAAAAGAAGCCAAATCTGAAATATTTTCATGTATTTGGATGCAAGTGTTTTGTTCTCAAGACTCATCCTGAACATCTATCAAAGTTTGATCTAAAAGCTGATGAAGGAATCTTTGTTGGATATCCACTTTCCACAAAAGCCTTCAGAGTCTATAATTTGAGAACAAAAGTGGTCATGGAATCTATCAATATCTCTTTTGATGACAAGAAGATCACTGGTCTTAAAGATTTCGTTGACCATGATCAGCTGAGATTTGAAAATGAAGACTCATATTCTGATACTGAAAATCCTGACAGTCTAAGTCCTGATACTGCAAACTCTGATGGATTAAACTCCGATGTTATTGAAACTGTGGTGACTACGTTAAAGGAAGATGCACCTATGCAGGGGGAGCATACTCAAAATCCTACCACATCTCAAGAAACATCCGAACATGCATGTGGCTCTTCAAGTTCTGATTCGTCAAGTTCTGATAAGCCAAGTTCTGATAGTGCTGAAAATCTAAATATTGAAGAATCCAACTCAGAGAGCATAGTTTCAGGGGGAGCATCAGAAAATGAAAATGAAGATAGCATGGATCATGGGGGAGCATCCAGTTCTAGAGAAAACCTTCCATCTGCAAGGAAGTGGACAAAATCACATACGCCTGATTTGATAATTGGAAATCCTGATGCAGGTGTCAGAACTAGAACAGGTACTTCAAATGAGTGTCTTTACAATTCTTTTCTCTCTCAGACTGAGCCAAAGAAAGTTGAAGAAGCTCTTCAAGATGCTGATTGGGTGCAAGCAATGCAGGAAGAGTTGAATGAATTTGAAAGAAACAAAGTCTGGACCCTAGTACCAAGACCAAAGAATAGATCTGTTGTTGGTACAAAGTGGGTATTCAGAAACAAAACTGACAGTGATGGCATAATTACAAGGAATAAGGCAAGGCTGGTTGCAAAAGGATATTCTCAACAGGAGGGAATTGATTATGATGAAACATTTGCACCAGTTGCTATGTTAGAAGCCATAAGGATATTTTTGGCTTATGCTGCTCACAAAAAGTTTACTGTCTTTCAAATGTATGTGAAAAGTGCTTTTCTCAATGGAGAATTGGAGGAAGAGGTATATGTTGAACAACCTCCAGGTTTTGTAGATACCAAACATCCAGACTATGTCTACAGACTTGACAAAGCACTTTATGGACTTAAGCAAGCTCCTAGAGCATGGTATGAGACTTTAGCTCAGTTTCTTCTGGAAAGTGGATTCAACAGAGGGACAATAGACAAAACACTGTTCTACCTCAACCATGGAAAGGACTTACTTCTGGTCCAGATTTATGTTGATGATATCATTTTTGAATCTACAAATGACAAACTTTGCAAGAAGTTTGCCAAACTAATGCAGTCAAGATATCAGATGAGTATGATGGGGGAACTTAGCTATTTTCTGGGCCTTCAAGTCAAGTAGAATGAGGAAGGCACTTTTATTTGTCAAACCAAGTACACCAGAAACCTGCTAAAGAAATTTGGAATGCAAGATTGTTCAAGTGCATCCACTCCAATGGCCACTGCAACAAAACTGGATAAGGATACCGGTAAATCAGTAGATATTACTGACTACAGAGGTATGATTGGCTCTCTACTCTATCTAACTGCTAGTAGACCTGATATCATGTATGCTACCTGTCTTTGTGCAAGATTTCAAGCAGATCCAAGAGAACCTCACTTAACAGCTGTAAAAAGAATCTTTAAGTATCTTAAAGGGACAGCTGCTCTGGGATTATGGTATCCTAGAGAATCAGATTTTAAACTAATAGGTTACTCAGATGCAGATTTTGCAGGTTGCAAAATTGACAGGAAAAGCACAAGTGAAAGCTGCCAATTTCTTGGAGGCAGATTGGTTTCTTGGTACAGCAAGAAACAAAAGTCAATTTCCACATCAACTGCAGAAGCAGAGTATATTGCTGCAGGAAGCTGTTGTGCACAGATTCTTTGGATGAAGAATCAGTTACTGGATTATGGGTTAACATATTTCAAAATCCCTATTTACTGTGATAATCAAAGTGCTATTGCTATGACAGGTAATCCAGTTCAACACTCAATGACAAAGCACATCAGCATCAGGTACCACTTCATCAGGGAACATGTGGATGAAGGTACAGTGGAATTGCATTTTGTTCCCACAGATCAACAGTTGGCAGATATCTTCACAAAACCATTATGTGAAGCTACTTTTACAAGATTGGTAAATGAACTTGGAATGGTTTCAGGTTCTTTCTCTAAATCTGCTTAGACTTGTTCTGTGTTATCAGACTTTATGCTCAGTATTTACAGATTTAATCTCATTGTGTATTCTGTGCTTAACTGATAAATGTCTTTAAGTACTGACTGTTGTCTGATATATATTTCTAAACTCTGATAAGTGATATGTCTGTTCTAGTGCCTATTCAATCCTATGAGGATAACTGTGCTAGATACTGACCTAGTAGTCTTCAATAAACAAATGATTCCATGGAAGAAGTAATTATTTCAGTGGAAATCTTATGACACTAGCAAATTCTGATAACTGAGCTTAGTTAAGTTCACTTTGTATATCTTATTACTAAGTCACAAATTAGAATAATGTTACTCATCTGTTAAGTTCTGATACTAGTAAAACTGCTGAATGTACTAAGTGCTGATAGACCTCTCTTATCAAAAGAAAAAGCAAAAAGATCAAAGATTAAAATCAGGTACTCCTTTGAGATCTAGAGTAAAAATGTGGAAGGGACGACCCAAGTGCATTGCTGGTATTAAGTAAATATGCATCAGAAAAGCAAAATATTTTCTTGGTGACTTTTCACACTCTATGATTACTGGAGAAATACTCTGAAAATAGCATAAATTCTGATAAACAGTCGTGACTCACTTACACTGAGAAGCCACTGTAAAATAGAATTTCAAAAGATGCATAAAATTAGCACAAAATAGTTGAGGTGGACTCAAGCATAAACTCATTCTTCAGTAGGTTTCAGGACAATAACAGATCTTTAGCAAAATTTTAGTTATGCCTTATTTCTAAGATGTACTGAAGTGAATCGGACTTTACTCTTTGTCTGTTTTTAGCTTAATGCACACACTAATCACTCCATCTGAATGATGAAAATTTCTGTGGTGGTCTATGTTATTTTAGATAAACAGTCATTGTGTCATTATTGCACAAATTCTGAGGACAAGTTCTAAGTTACACGTTCTGCTGATTAAGTTATGACGTCCATAACTCAGAACTTGTATGAGTATTTACTAAGATGGGCATTCCTTTTTCGAGTTAAGAAATTATGTTCTGATGACTGTTAAGTTCTGGTATAGGTCTAAGTTCTGATTTCTCAGTCTAATCCTTTACTTGGCTTATCTGTGAATAAAATTTGATAACAGTCTCAGTTCGTACTCGAATATGTTGAAGTGGAAGATTAATAGTCACTGTGATTAGGATTAATGGTATTTGTACTTGAACAGTCCACTGTTTCTTGTGTCTTGTGCGGTCTAGACCATGCTTCCTCTTTCCAATGACTGTTATTCTTTTTCAAAGTCTAGGGAGACGAGGTAGAATTAATTCTACCTGTCAGCATTAAATATCTTTGCGTCTCTTGGCATTCTCTTGCCTATATAAACAGCCACTTCACATTAGTCTTCTCATCACACTTTTATCACAAATTCAGTCTTGTTTTTCATTTACTATCACAAATGGCTGAATTTGGATGGTTTTACAATTACGGTGATGAGACTGTGCATGTCTTTTTGAATGGAATTCCAACTCCTTACCCTATCACCAACATCCCTCACAATCTCTGGATTCAATTTCCAGAGGTTATCAAACGTGATCTGGTGGCTGTTCGAAGAGACCTTCACCTTCGTTGTATCCGTCAGCAAGAGCGAATCATACGAATCGCCATCTTGTTCGTCGAAGATAGGAAGAGGAAGATGACTTAATCTTGTCTTCTTCCTGTTCTTCTTCATCCTCAGCTTTGTCAGGCTTTTTAGCTAGGACTAAAGCTGTTGATGTTAGGATTAGGAGCTTAGGGAAAATCTTGTATAAGTACTGATGTAATTTCCATTTCATAAATGTATTGACTTGATATATTAATGAAAATTATTTCTACTTCAAGATTTTGTCTCTGAGTTATTTTATCTTGTGTTGATAAATCCTGATTGATATTCTGATGACCATTTAGATTTTGTTTTTATTTAAGTTCTGATTCTCTGTCAGCACTTATTCATCGAAATTATCTCGGTCATTTTTAACATGATTTATTTTCAGAATATTAATGTTGCAGTGACAAATAATTCCATCAGTGCTAACGGGTTAATTTTTGAATTAAAATTGTTTCCCTTGATAAATGGAACAGTTTTTCCTTGAAACTCGGCAAATGGGTAAGTCATGATTACTATTTTCTCGAGCCCAGTAACTATCCGTTCTTACTGCATGTCTGACAGGTGTCCAACGGTAATATTTTTTTATAAGTACAGCAGAGAGAAGATTTCTTTAATCTTTTTAATTTCTTCAAATACCTATCAGGCATACTTAATTCTCAATTTTTTCACATGGCACCAAAGGATTTAATCATTGATGGAGCTAAGTTTGTTCCAAACAACTATGCTGCAATTCTTGATCATGCTGAAGCTCCATCTGAATTGCACTTTGTGCAAGATCTTCTTGCACATAGTGAGGTTGGGTACGCCTTAACTCAGCCTGAATTATTTTCAAGTCAACAAGTTCTGAGGTTCTGGAGGACTGGCGTTTTTGATGATGGTGGTAACCGTGGAACTCCCAGTATTATCTTCCAAGTGGGTGATTCATCTTTTGTAGTCACTCCTGGTACAGTACGCAGGGCTTTACATCTTCCAGAGGATTGTACTTTCTCAGTTCCAGAGGACTCAGCCCTTCGGGAGTTAATGGCTGAATTGGGATATGAAAAGAGTCTGACGAAACTTGGACAGTTGAAACGGGCTAATATCAGAAGAGAATGGAGTTTCTTCTTTGATTGCATCACCAAAGCCTTTGGGAACAAATGTTCAAATTTTGATGCTATCCCAATTCTGAGTCAGCACATAGGGTATGCTATTATCCATCAAACTCATTTTGATTTTGCAACTGGAATAATTGGTTTTATTGGGGATAGGATGACAGAGGATCGAGATGTTGTTTATTTTGCTAGATTCTGTCAACTTATTTACACTTACTATACTGATGAACCTCATTTAGTCAGCACTCAAACTCCACCTTTTAAGGTTACAAAAAGGTACTTTAATGATCTGGTAAATGCTGATACTAAGAAGAAAATGGTTAGACCATTACAGATTCCTAAGTCTGTAAAACAGATCCTGGTAAATGCTGATCCTGATACCTAAAGATCTGTTTACTCTGATGTCCAACCACCTCCAACCATCCAAAATCCATCAACCTCAATACCTACCTCTTATTCTACTCAACCTACCCTCAGAACTTATCTCAAATCCTATCTCTCCACTTCACAGACTGCTCAACCTTCTTCTTCAGCACCTACTGTGAAGTCTCCATCCTCTAAGCCAAAGAGAACAAAAACTGTTCCTCAAACACCTCAAAAGAGGAGGAGATTTACTTTGAGAGATGAATCAGATTCTGAGGAACAGATTCCTTCTTCAGAACCTGTGGTGATTGAAGCTGAGAAAGCAACTTCTCAGAAGGATTCTGAGATTGGGGGTTCTAGGCTTCTCAAGAGGCTTAGACGTATGATAATTCCTGAAACTCCCCAGGAATCCAAATCAACAAGGAAGTACAAGAAACATAGGGCACAAAGGCCAGTTTCAGATGATGCGGAGGAAGCAGCTAAGGAAGGGGATCAGGAATCTCTGATCTCACAAGGCAAGGAATTTGCTCCAGTCACTTCTTCTCCATCAACTCCATCTCAGGAAGCTGTATCTGACAAGGCTAACTCACCATCTGTGTCTCTTGTTGATCCAGGCACAAGTGCTGAAATTGATATTCAGAACTTGGTTGTGCCTGCAATTCTTTTCTTAGAAGCTCCAACAGCAAATAATCCTTCCACAACACCTGTTACTGATGCTGTTCAAACTCCAGAGTTATCAACAACACCTTCTCTGCATCAAGATGCTGATGATCAGATTTTAGGTGAGCATCAGGATATGGCTGTTGATCAGAACTTAGTATCAGATCAGCAATTAGAGGATGCTGAAGCCTCCATTGCTACTCACACTGTTGTCTTATCAGAAGATACTGATTCTTTAAGTTCTGATGCTGTAAATGTTGGAGATACTGGTGAAGCTGCTACAACTGTAGATGCTGATGAAGCAGGTCCTTCAGGACATACTCCTCCACCGACTCTTCCTAAGTCTGAACTGGTAAGGAGTTTGTTATCAGGGATGCACCAGTGCCTTGGAGTGAAACTCCTGCAGGTCAGGAGTGGACTAAGGAATGGAACTCAGTTTCATGTGTTCCAAATACTTTACATCTTGCTGAGCACCTGACTAAAGCTGATGAAATGTTAAATTCTGATGATTTTAAAACCCAGCTTAGAGTCACTGCATTGAGTACTAAACATCTACAAGGTCTTCATTCCAATACTCATGCTGAGCTACACAAGATTCAGGAGAACTTTATCAAACAGGAACAAGTTTGGAAAATTGATAAGAAAAAGTTCTTCCAACCTACCATTGACAGGGTTGCTTATATTGAGAAAACTCAAGAGAAACAACAAGCTCAGATTGATCAAATTCTGACAAATCAAGCTTCTCAGCAATCGCAACTTACTGAAATCCAGACCTCAGTGGAACTACTTATCTCTCTTTTATTACCTGCTGATGCCAAAAAGGGGGAGAAGGTAATTAAGTCCAAATGCACAACCAACAAGACACTGCAAGGAAAGGATGATGGAAAAGATGACCAAGGAACCTCTGGAATGGGTAGTGGTCATAGTCAAGGTAGAAGGTTTACATCAAGACAAGCTTGTCACAGAACAAGTTCTGATACTGGGAAAAGAATAAGTTCTGCTGCTGGTAAAAGGATAAGTTCTGATGAACTTCTAGATCTTGATGAGGAAATGTCAAGACAGTTATTTCTTCAAGAAAATCCAGGAATGGACTTGGAAAGTTTAAAGGAAGAAGAAGCCAGACTTAAATCAGAGAAAGTCACATCTAAATCTGAAGCTTCTGGTAAAAAGTTACTTCCAAAACCTAAAGGCGTTGTGATCAAAGAAAGGACACATACTGAAGCAACTTTGGCTAGATCACAACCACAGATAGATCCAAGATCCAAGGGTAAAGAAAAGGTTGGTGAACCTATCAAGCCTTATGTACCTCCTGAGGAAGAAGAAATTACTGATGGAAAAGATGATCTTGCTCTGAATACAAGAAAAGTTCTTAAAACAACCTCTGACATGGCTCAAGTTGTTCAGAGTCAAGAAATTGTAAGTTCTGATATTCAGAAGAAGCAAGTAACCTCTGACAGTGCTCAAGTTAACTTGATATCAGAAAATAGATCAAAGACACTACTACCAGGATTCACTAAAGCAAAACAGACTCAATCTTTGAAGACTACTGCAAGTGGTTTTGGAGCAAGAGTAGTTACTGGAAAGGAAGCTAGAGATAAAACTGGATTGGGAAGTGTTGATGAAAGAAGAGTACACAACACTACCAATGATCCAACTTCCTTGAGTGAACCAGGTATTGGAGCAACTCCTGAGAGATTGAATCAACTGGAATCTGTACAGATGGTTTACCATACCAACTTGAAATAATACATCATGTTGTATTTCATGACAGATGGTAGGGTTTATCATATAAGACAAAATGCCATTCCTTTGAAGTATTTTGAAGAATTGGAGCATGTACTTTTCTTACTTCAAGTGGATGACAGAATAACAGAGACTGCTGCAAACTACTTAAAAGAACAGATTCAGAGACAGAAAAGGCTTTATTCTGTTAAGTCTGACAGCAGATATGTTCCAAAGTACAGAGATCACAATGGTGATATTGTTGATATGAAGCCTAATACTGCACAGATCAGAACGTATCTTGGTATTAAGGGACTTGAATTCAATCTTGAGTCAGAAAAAGCTTATGTCATAAGACTAGATCAGGAGTTAAGAAAAGCAAAGATTAATGATCTCAGAGCTGCAATCTTTCAAACTGGTGAAGATACTGCAGAGCTTAAAGGTGTTAAAAGGAGAATGATTGATGAACTAAGATATGCTGAGAAATGTTTGTTGAAGAACTATCTCAGAACAACTCCTGACATCAGAGAGATCAGAAAATGAAGAAGCCAAGTCGAAGATCTATAACTGCTTAAATTCTGATATTTATACAGATTGAAGTTGTTATCAGAAGTTGAAATTGGTAAAAACTTTAAGGACTGTAAGTTGTAGTTATCTAGTCTATTTCTCATGCATTTGTACTTAATGTTTTTGACATCATCAAATATCTGTTAAACTTGTATATTTTGTTAATTTACAAGTTGGGGGAGATTGTTAGATATATTTGATAATGTCATGGCTAATATGTTTTATGTTTAGCTTTCAGATCTTATGTGAACAGGATAAATCAGTACTTAACCGTTGATCAGTACTTATACTGGAAGTCAGGACTTAAGGATATCAGTACTTATATTATCAGGAGATAATCATCAGAAGATAGATATCAGAACTTAAGTGCTGAAGGACAATCAGATAAGGACAGTAGCTGATTAAAGGAAAGAAGATTGAGATAAACATAAGAAGAGATATGCATGAAGAAGGAATTCCGTGAAGAATGGAATACTTGGAAGAAAAGATATCTGATTGATATATTTTAGGAAGCAGAATTATATTCCATATCAATTAGCGATTATCTTGTAACTGTGTAGTATATAAACACAGACATAGGGTTTACACTAAAAGTGTTATCATTATTAGAAAAGATTATTCATTGTAACCCTAGCAGCTCTCGTGATATTTGTTCATCACTGAGAGGTAACAGTTCCATACTGTAACAGAGTTTATTGTTTCAATAAAGTTTGTTTTCTGTCACTTAAGTTCTTAAAGTTCGATTTGAGTGTACTATTCACTGTATTCACCCCCTCTACAGTGTGTGTGTGACCTAACAGACCCTACTACTATTACATGTATTCTAGTTTATTTCATTTTCTTTTCTTAAATATTTTGTTTTACTGTGTTTTATTTTTGTTAAATGTGTGATGTATTATGTTTTTTAATTTTTTTTGTTCATTATATTTTGTAATTATTAATATTATTATTATATAAATATATAATTATATAAAAATAACTTATTTTCATTATATATATTTGTTTCATTATTTTAAATGTATTTTATTTTTGTTTTGCTTTTGTAAATTTTATTTAACATGTTACCTATGTTAAAATTAAATATATATATGTTCTTTCTTTTTAGCTTTGTTATTATTATTTTTTAAGTTATTTGCTCTTTTTTTTAAAAATCATTTATAATTATACATATAGATAATAATATTGTACATTATATATATATATTTATTTATTAATATTAAAAATTTTGTTTTTAGTTAAATACATGTAGTTGTACGTGGGAACAACGTGGTGACGTATCATATAAAGCCCATCACTTTTCTCATTCTACCGCCAAGCGAAGTCTTCTTCTCTGATCAAGATAACAAAACTGGGATTTTAGCCTTATTTATATCAATTACCAAGCAGTGGAAGTCTATAATCATCTCATCTCAATTCTTAATTCACTACAGCTTCCAAGCACAAATTAGAAACAAGCGCTAACAAGACTGCAGTCATCATTCTGATCCTCATTCTAATGTATTTGAGTACTGTGCCATCGCCTTAGCAAGAACACATATGACTTCATCTTACTTTTTGTCAAGCTATTTCATAAACAGGTTGTTCTTGTAATGTACTCCAGTGTTTGATAAAATTCTGCATAGAGCCACACTTTGGTTTTGTACTTGTAATGAAGCGCTCTACAATGTCCATGCTCCAGCCTCCTATAAACAAAAACATACTTCTGCTTCTAGCTCAACAAATATTCAGAAATATCTAACTGTAAAGTTTGTTAATGATGAACAACGAAAGCTTTTTAGTAAATTCTCTGAGCGCAAGCCTCTGCCAAATAGATATATTGACAAATCGTCATTGGTTGTGCTAGATATAACTGAAGAATTATAATCCAAGTTGGATAAAGTGGGTTGGAGTGACTTAATGTACATGGATGATCCCTCGTATAAAAATCTCATTTATGAGTTTTTGAGTTCTTGTCATGAGATTGATGATAATACATTATCATTCTAAATTGCAAATGTTCAACACGAAATTACCAAAACCGCTTTAGCCGACATGTTTAGGTGGAAATTAATTGAAGAACAAGTTCTTGCAAGCAACTATGCAAATCCCTTTTGGCTCAAAATCATGGGTTTGCCAAATGGTACAAAATACAATCCTCGCACAACTTTATCTTCCGCAATTATGAGTTACAATCTTCGCTACTTTGCAATGAAAGGTCGCGCGGAAAGTAACAACAAAATTCAAAAGGAGGATTTGTTTTATTGTATCACTTTGATGCGGAAATTCCGGTTGATTGGACAAATGTGTTGATTAAGAGATTTTTGTATCAAGCCAATCGTGATAAAGGGCCACTTGTGATGGGTGGATTTGTAACAAGAATTGTCGAAAAGTTGGGTGTGTTTGATCATACTAAAACAATTATACCGGTTGTGGATGGATGGGAAACTACAATTGATAATGGTTATTTAACCGGCATGCATATGTTGACACCCAACACTCGTTTTAAGGGCTGACGCGAGTTCCTCATGCACGTGAGTCTTCTCTCTCAAAATGTGGCTAAATATCATTAGAAGCACAACCGTTAGAGCCTAGACGCTCACTCATAGAACAGGTTTTTGAACTACATCAAAGTCAAGCTGCATTACTCTAAGGACAAGCTGAGCTACAAGGAAGCATCCAACAGTTAGTGCAACAACAAGAAGCGATGACTAAGAAGATTGATGACGTTTTCTATGATGGAACAACATTTTTCAAGCCATTCATCTTGACACCTAGGGGAGTATTAATTTTTTATTTTTTGTTTATTTTTGTTTTTCCTTTCTTTTGCCGGCTAGCTTTTATTCGTGCTTTGACATTGTCGTTGTATGAGTCATTAAGGACAATGCCTCATTTAAGTGTGGGGATGAGTTGTTCTCATTAGTAAAAAAAGAGAAAAAAAATTAAAATGTTTTAAAAATTCAAAACATAATTCTGGCCTTAGAAAAGAATGGAGATGATATAATGAAATATTTTTGGTTGCCTACGAAGTAGTTGATGCCTTTCTTTTTATAAGTTGAGCTAAATGTATCAATGCATGCTAAGTGATCTTGTGTTGTTGATTCTTTTGATAAAGAGGTGTAATGCTATATACTTGCGCACACACTTTCACTAGCAAGTTGAAGCTACTAAACTCACTGAATGTCTTAGGTAATTAAAAGGATGTAAAATATATGTAGGATTTGTTAGTTTTCATGCGTTGAGTACAAGTATGTGCATTAAAAATAAATAGTCTTTTGTGATTTGGGATTGTTTAACTTTGACACCAAGTGAGTTTTTGAGCTTATATGCATACCTTTTGCATCTTATTTGTTGCTTGTGTGTCCACATTGCATTTGCATCACTAACATTTGTCTTAGACCTTTCTTGAGATGCATGGCATTGAATGATTGATAATATGATGAAGGCACATACGATTAACCATACATTATCCCACCATAACTTACCGTATTTATATGATCCATTAATAACCATTTGAGCTTAATCCTTTTATTCGGTGACACACCACATTACATGCCTAGACCTATTCCTATTATTTGCCTAAATTGATTTTGATCCCTATTTGTCAAAGGCTATGAAGTGAGGATGGAGTAATAAGGTATGATAGATTGGTTACTTGTGATCATACATTTAATTGTGGGGAATGTTTAGGTTATTTATGCTTGCTTAGTATATGTTCTTGAGATATTTAGAGGATCAATATGATTGTATATACGTTAGTGTTTTTGCTTATAGCTCTAAAAAGAGAAAAAAAAATGGCTTGAAAAAAAAAATTATTATGTGAGAGTAAGATTTTTGTTAATTTCTAGTTGTTTTATGATCTGTCGTCTCAAGCTAAGTAGTGCATGTACATATTAGTCCAATTATGAGGAGGACATTAGGTGGGATTGTGAGTTGATTATCACTAGCTTTTGAAACTTCACCATATTTGGATTTTCTTTGACATACCTTATCCTAATCCCCGTCACAACCCAAATAAAAGTCCTTTTGATTATCATTATTCATGCATGTTGTGTTTTAGTTGGATCGATGCCAAGTGTCATGTAATAACTCGAATTTGAGACTTTGTAAAATGTTTGATAAATAGTAACCCTGACAATTGGGGAAAACTTTTTAGCCCATACTATGTTATGTATGGGAAATTTATCTCCGAGTCAAAACCGTGATTATACGTACCAAATAAGTGTATGTAAACGCTATTAGTTTTAGAAGAAAACGAACTTTAAAAAATGACCATATCTACGAATCATCAAGAAATACGAGAATCACAATATATTACGAATCTAAAATCCTACAAATTCAAACCCAATTACAAGGCTTCAAAGCATAAAGGACGTATATGAAAGAACTTACCCCGCGAACCGCTTATGAAGATTTATTACGAAAATGAATAAGCGACCAAGCGAATACGTAAGCGAATAAATAAAACGTACCAAGCTATGCAACTTCCCATGCAATTGGTTAGTAAGGAAGTAACCAATGGTTAGTAACCAAATAGTAGCTAATCTAACAAGAATAGTAACTAATCTAGTGCATAGTAACCTAGTAATCAAATAGTAACATGAATAGTGGTGAGAGTACTTAGCTAGCAACTAGCTTTAATTATTAGCTAACCTAGCAAGATTGTAAGAGATTTTCTTTTCCTAGAAGATATATACACAAATATTACATATCATTATACAAGAAGCATCCAAGCAAAACCATAAAAACTCTCTCTTCTCTCTCTTGTAAAGTTCCATTCGGCCCTAGCACAAAGAAGAAAAAATCAAAACTCAAAACTCCACTTCAAGCCATGGAAAAATTCTCTAATTAATTCCTAAGCTTCCTACGTATTTTAAATATTTTAACTATAGTTTCAAAAGAAACTCCCTCTTATTTATTTATCTGTTGACAACATTTAACTCACATTATCTTAGTACTTCCTCTGAAAATTCTCGGAAGTACCTATATACATATATGAGATGAGTTGTTTCTATCAACAAGAAGAACGCTTGAGGAACTTCGATATAATTCGAGTTCCATTTTTATAACAAGATTCTTCAAAGGATAAGGAGGGATAGACTCTAGTACTTCGTGTACTGGAGCGATTACTGGTGTGCCACATATAAACATGTGAAGTATGTGGAAAGCCTGGATGTATGGGCCACACATAATATGCCTGAATGCGGCAAGGGTGATAACTGGATGTATGGGAGTCATCCTTCTACATGTAGAGAATAATAAAATTTACCGTTATACGACTGATCATCGTATTTCGGGGGGCTCCAATGAATGTCCTATTATTTCAGTTGAAATTATGATGCAATACCGTAACATAAGCCTAGGCGTTGGGTTTACCATTAACGTATTTACAAACTCATAAGTCAATAAAAGAATTATTTTGAAAAAAGGTGTGTATCACCGAGAAGAACTATTTTAAACAAACATATTTATCTATATGGAATTAGACATGAATTTCTAATACAGTCTTTTCATACTGTACATTATTATGCTGGGCATTATAGCTCACACTTGGTTTCTTAAATTGACACAACACGACAGTGAATCAATATGCCTATCATGAAACTCACGGCCAGGAAACGGGTAGGAAACGGCCAGCTGTTTCGTAAGATGTTTGGTGCAGTACCCCAGGTAGATCGAATAAGCTGGATTGGTTTTCTGTTGTTTTTAGTCCGACTTATTTACAAGTATGACTTATGTAAGATAATAATGAATACACGTCGGTCTAACCTTAAATAAAGGTTACACCCGTGGTAAAACTTAATCACTTTTGGGTCTGTAATAATTATCACTCTGTGGATTGATACACTATATTAATGAATTGTTCATTTACAAGACAATGACATGTAAGTGTGTGTTGATAAGTGTGGGGTCATAAAGGTGTGAATATTTATATATTGTTGTACGAGATAAGTGTTATACAGGATTCAAGATGGTGTGGCCTCCTAGATCCCTGACCCCGGATTTTGGGGTGCCACATAATTGGTATCAGAGCCTTAGGTTATCAAATCTTGGATACGATAGGAAATAAAATACGTAGACATAAGAATAATAACAATTAGAACTCAAATCGAGTTCGTTGTCAGACTGCATGGGTAGTCTTGACAGTTTTACCCCCAAGGGAAATTCCGACTCTAAGTTAGCAACACCCTGCCTATTGTGTCAGGTACCAGTGGACCCTATGGAGAGGTTGACCCTGTTGAGGATGTTATAGCCCCTGAGCGTGACCCTACTCTCGAGTCGGAGGACGCACCCATTGATGACTCAGAAGATGACCCTACCGAGGATCCCCCGGGGGAGGAGACTGACTTCCCGACCCCTATAGCTAATGATGTTGAGGTGCCCCAGGGCGATGGCGTAGACTGGACAGGCATAAAGATGTACCCTCCCCCGACCGTTCACCCTCCCACACCTCATCCAGGGATGCTGAGCCCTTTGCCCTATATTGATGAGGACGAGGATGACCAGATGGAGGCAAAGACCTACGAGATTCATGACATATCCTCCAGTGACCCGAAGTCACCTCTACCACCCCTAACGACTATACATGTAGACGTGCATGACTGGATAGTGGCTCTGCTTAATACTGAGATGACCGCGACATATGCCCGCATTGTTGAGCTACGACAGGTGCTGACCGCCGAGAGAGCTATCAGGCTAGGCTACCCCGGAAAGTTCAGGGCTGCTTTCTTGGCTATAGCTCGTCGGGAGATTGATGGGATTGAGCTCCTTACTCGAGTATAGATGAGGATGACGGCGAAGGGAGGATACATTCCAGTAGTTGATGCTGAGTTGATGCTAGGAAGAGCTATGAGGAGGGTTCAAAACCTCACACATAGTGACTCAGCCTGAGAGACTAGTGACCACATATGGACCTTGTAAAGGGATGGGTGACTTGTCATCAATTTTGTCAGGATAGCTGGTAGTAGATAGCATTACTAGCCCTCCAGGGTATCCGGTGTATGTATTATTATTTCAGTATTCAGGATTATGTAGTTGATGTATTGTATTCAGGGTATGTATGGATTTGGATGGTTGTTATTGTCCCCAAGACATAGTCTGGGAGACCCTATGTTATATTATCTAACAGTTATTAAGACATTGTCTTACCATATTATTGCACCTTGATAGAAGCATGCTAAATATTTAAATGACATGCTTACCTACAAATGAAGTAAACCAAATGTTAAAAAAAATATACAATTGTATTGATATCATTTTCATTATCAGAGTGATGTCACCCTGTAGAAGAGGAACCAGGGCACAACCCGCAGAATCTATCAATCAACGATAAATGAACCTGACCATGTAGTGAATGAGGAAAGTGAAGGGGACCTAGACTTTAATGAATTTGATGAATAAGGATATTAAGATGAAGAAGCCGAGGATACCCATCAGGGGGAAAACCTCATGAATGAATTCATGGAACTTTAAAGGGCCAATCTAAATCAACAGCCCATTCCATCACAACCAAATGTTGTCCAACAAACAGTTGATACCGCCTTCAGGGCGTTAAAGTCTCTCAAACCCCCGGATTTTTTAGGATTTCCGACCCTGTTGAGGCACGGGCCTAGCTTAAGAAAATAGAGAAGTCCTTCAAGATATTGGGTGTTGAAGAGCGACACAAGACCATCTTCGCCTCTTACATGCTGAAGGATAAAGCTAGCTACTGGTGGGAGTCCACGCGTAACCTTATGACTGATACTGTAATCCCATGGGATAGATTTACCTGGTTGTTCTTAGACAAGTACTTCCACAGGTTTATGGAGACTCAGATGGAGATTAAGTATTTAGAACTGAAACAGGATAGAATGACGGCGACGGAATACGAGGCCAAGTTTACTAAGCTGTCACGATTTGTACTAGAATTTATGAATACCGAAGAGAAGAAGGCACAGAGGTTTCATCTTGGTCTGAAACAGTGGATCCAGAACCGAGTAGCAATGATAGAGCTGACGAATTATTCCACCTGAGTGCAGAAAGCCTTGATTGTTGAAGCAGGTAGTGAACAGAGTTTAAAAGAGAAGGAAAGTAGGAAAAGGAAGATAGGATGTCAAGGAGGAGAAGGAACTAAAAAAAGGAGCCTTCTGAGCAGGTTCGTTAGGGCAGTGGTATCTCAACTTATGAGAGGCCCCGGATTTAGAAAGGCCCCAAGTGAGAGCATTGGTAAGGGCGGCGGACCATCTAGGGCGACATTTCACAGCCAGCCTCGCACCCCTATACGAGAGTGTCGAACATGCAGAACGAGGCACCATGGAGTGTGTTTCCAGACAAGAACCCCTCTGAAGTGCTTTAAGTGTAACCAACCAGGACACCTTGCCCCAAGTTTCCCACAACCAGGAATGACATGTTTTCAGTATGGAAAGATAGGGCACGTAAGGAAGGACTGCCCCACCAACCGGCCACCGATTTCAGGAATGAGCATAGCCGCATCCAACCGACCCCCAGCTGCTAGGACTTTTAACATGATTGCTCAGGACGCTGTCCCAAACACCGATGTGATAGCAGATACCTTTCTATTAAATTTCGAACGTGCGAATGTCTTATTTGATTCCAGAGCAACCAAGTCTTTCATATCTCGAAATTTTGCTAAGAAGTTAAATCTTAATGTTATACCCTTATGTGAGGTATTACAAGTAAAATTAGCAAACCGAGAAATCATTCTTGTAAATCAAGTACACCCTAGATGTAAGTTGAAACTATAAGGGAAAGTCTTTGAGGTTGACTTAATCCCATTTGCGTTAGGAGAATTCGATGTAATCCTAGGAATGGACTAGTTATCTAGCAATGGAGCGCAGGTAGATTGTGTGAGAAAGAAGGTAAGGATAAGAGTGCAAAATGGAAAGGAGATGGTGTTTAAAAGTCAACGACAGACCCAGAAATTTCTGACCATGATTCAGGCTAAGATATTGTTAAAGAAAGGGAACAAGGCCTACTTGGCTTATGTGATGGATACTAAGAACGAAGTTCCCAACATACAGGACATACCCGTAGTAAACGAATTTGAGGATGTGTTTCCATAGAACTTACCAGGATTGCCACCCGATAGATAAATAGAATTCGCTATAGGATTAGCACCAGGGACGATACCAGTATCTAAGGCCCCCTATAGACTGGCCCCAGTTGAGATGAAGGAACTAGCTTCTCAACTACAAGAATTGTAACATAATGGGATGATAATACCCAGTGTGTCACCATGGGGTGCACCAGTGCTGTTTGTAAAGAAGAAGGATGGTAGTATGAGATTATGCATAGACTACCGAGAGTTGAACAAGCTAACCCATTTTTGACCATCAAAAATAGGTACCCTCTCCCTAGGATTGACAACCTATTCGACCAGCTTAAAGGCGCTGTGCACTTTTCCAAAATATATTTGAGGACAGGATATCACCAGTTGAAAACCAAGCCTGAAGATATACCAAAGACTGCCTTTCGCACTAGGTATGAGCACTATAAGTTCTTAGTCATGCCATTCGGTTTTACCAACACATCTACAGCCTTTATGGATTTGATGTACAGAGTGTTCAAGAAGTACCTAGATATATGTATGATAGTCTTCATAGACGATATTCTAATCTACTCAAAGATAGAGCAAAAACACGTAGAGCATTTGAGGGTAGTCTTAGAAATCTTGAGGAATGAGAAGTTGTATGCCAAGTTCTCAAAATGTGAGTTTTGGTTAAAGGAAGTTCAGTTCTTAGGGCATGTGGTGAGTAGCAAGGGAGTTTTAGTCGACCCCGCCAAGATAGAGGTGGTATCCAATTGGGAAAGACCGACTACCACAACCGAGGTTAGGAGTTTTGTGGGCTTAGCAGGATATTACCGGATATTCGTGCAAGACTTTTCCAAGATAGCCGGTCCATTGACTAGGCTTACCCGGAAAATAGAAAAGTTTGTGTGGACATAGAAATGTGAGGAACGCTTTCAAGAGCTGAAAAGGAGACTGGTGTCAACACCAGTACTCGCTCTTCTCGATGGAAAGGAAGAGTTTGTGATATACAGCGATGCCTTGTATAGGGGGTTAGGATGTGTGCTTATGCAGCATAGGAAGGTTATTGCGTATGCCTCTCGACAGTTGAAAGAATATGAGATAAGGTACCCTTAGAATTAGCAGCAATAGTATTTGCCCTAAAAATCTGGAGGCACTACTTGTACGAGGAAAAATGCGAGATTTACACAGACCATAAGAGCCTCAAATATATTTTTACTCAGAAAGGATTCAACATGAGACAGAGGAGATGGCTAGAGCTTATTAAGGACTATGATTATGACATCCTGTATCACCCAGGTAAAGCCAATGTGGTGGCTGACTCCCTCAGTAGAAAAGAGAGACTGAAGATGATAATTACATCTGAGGAGTTAGTTAAAGAATTTGAGAAGATTGAGATTGACGTGAGGATAACCGGTAAAGGATTAGAATGAATATTTAAAATCAGGTTAATACTGGAACTAGCTGAGAAAATATGAGTGTGTCAGGAAAAGAAGACGAATGAAGAAAGAGAGACATTGACCGGTGAGGAGGTCAGATACGAGAAAGATGAGAGAGGGATCATGAGGTATGCATCCCGAATTGGGGTTCCGAATGTACAAGAACTAAAGGATGAGTTGTTACATGACTGGCACAACTCCAGATATTTAATCCACCCAAGAAGTATGAAAATGTACCGCGACCTAAAGGAATATTATTGGTGGTCTAACATGAAGAGAGATGTAGCAGAGTGGATCAGCAAATGCTTGACATGTCAGAGAGTGAAGGCTGAACATCAACGACCGAGTGGACTATTACGGCCCCTGGAAATTCCGGAATAAAAATGGGAGCATATAGCCATGGATTTTTTGACAGACCTGCCAAGGACTAAAACCAATCACGATGCCATATGGGATATCATGGATAGGCTGACCAAGTCCGTGCACTTCCTACCAATTAACGAAAGGTACATTGTAGATAAATTAGTGGATATTTACCTAAGAGAGATCGTAGTGAGGCACGGGGTTCCCGTTGCCATAGAGTCGGACAGGGACCCAAGGTTTAACTCCCGATTTTGGAGAAGTTTCCAAGAGTGTATAGGCACCAGACTAAATATGAGTACCGTTTATCACCCCCAAATAGATGGGCAAAGCGAAAGGACTATCCAGACCCTAGAAGATATGCTAAGGGTATGCGCCATTAACTTTAAAGGAAATTGAATTGACCATTTACCCCTGATCGAGTTTGCCTAAAACAATATCTATCACGCTAGCTTAAGAATGCCCTCGTATAAAGCTCTTTACGGAAGAAGATGTCGATCTCCCTTATGTTAGGATGAAGTTAGAGAACATAAGATTCTAGGGCCCGAGTTGGTCCAGCAGACCCGAGAGACGGTGGAACTCATCAGAGAGAGGCTGGTAGCGGTGCAAGATATACAGAAGAAGTATGCCGACCAGACCAGGAAATATAGAGAGTATGAAGTGGGAGATTCAGTGTTGTTGAAGGTATCTCCATGAAAAGGAGTGATGAGATTTGGGAAGAAAGGGACACTGAGTCTCAGATTTATAGGATCCTTTGAGATCTTGAGGAGGATAGGAGCTGTTAGACCCTTAACAATATAGCAAGAATTACAGAAGGGGGTTGAATGGAATTCTTGAACCTTTTTCTTGAAATAAAAATGTTCAACTCGATTATAGATATATTTGTTTTGATTAGCACAATGCAGAATGTAAACTTGAATGAATCAAAACATAAGTAATTAAAAATAAGAGTCTTTAAAAACTTTCTGGTGGATTTAAACAATTCCACCAGATATATATATATATATATATATATATATATATATATAATATCGAGAGGACTCTGTGTGCAGAAATGCTCACAGCTACTTACAAAATGGAACTGCTGAGAATACAGGAAATGCTAAAGATTATGCTTACAAAGATTTCTATGTTTTTAGTGTTTCTCAGCTATCTCAGTCATTTTTCTATTTGCTACTCTCTTGGTTTATATATTACCAAGATTACAAAGTCAAAAAGACTGAACAAATATAAAATCTAACAGTCTTGATCTTTGCTGTTTTTCGTCCTCTATTACCCATTTAATGGGCTTCCACAGTGTGTTTGTATCCAACTCGACGGCTGTGTGTCAGCTTTCACTGTTCAACTGATGTTTGAATTCTTGATATGATCATCCGCCGTCTTTCAGATCATCCGTCGATGACATGATTGATCATCCGTCGACTGCTATGTTAAACATCCGTTGATAGTCATTTGATCATCCGTCAAAGGCTTTGTTAATCATCCATCAGTAGCTATTTTGGCACTTGACTTCATTTCACTTATACAGAATTACAAGACATTGCTTATGTACAATTAATCAACCTATTCTGGATATCTAGTTAAAGTCAACATGACTTATATGCTACTACAGATTCTATACAAAGGTGCATACATCACTGTGCTACAAACTTATTATTACATAAGCTACTCACTCGATGGATAATAAGTTAATCATCCGTCGGGACTATAATGAGTTATCCGTCGGGACTATAATGATTATCCGTCGAGAGCTACATAATTTCACTAAGTAAAATCTACTTAGACATTTTGTTTAAGTGATCATCAAGTACACAACATATTCACAACAATCTCCCCCAATTTATGTCTACTGGAATTGTAGCCATAAATTAAGAGACACTTGATGATTACAAAACATCCTAAACATATATCTTTAAAGATAAGTAGATAAAACTGAAAGTGCTTCAATTTAAACAAAATGTACAAGGTTTGGCTCACAGTCAGTTCAAGATGCTCCTCTAGCCTGAGCAGATTTTTCTAGTTTCTTGAAGGTCTGGATCTTCTTCCAAGCTTTCTGTTATTTTCTTCAATTTGATTCTGGAGCTGCCTGTGGAATTCTAATTCATCAGATTCTGAGAGATCTAGCATTTCTTGCATCTCCAAGAGAGTCTCATTGCTAGAGATACTCAATTGGTCTTCTAGTCTGAAGAATCTTCTCACACCCTTGTCATCCATGAATTCCATCAGCCAGTAGGGCCTTAGATGCACTCTTCTCCCTGTGTATGGGATGATAAGAGTCTTGGGAAGTGCATCTTTGGCTCTAACACTCCTTAGCTCTTCAATCTTCTTCAATACTAATCTTCTTGCAGTTACATTGAACCCAAAGTTTTTCTTGAAGGATGAATAGACTTTGATCAACACAGCTTGGCTTTCTTGAAGTATCCAGTGAAGAGGCCACTGAATCTCCCTTCCTCCTTTGTACTTGAACACCAACCTTTCAGGTAGGTTTCTGTATGCATCAATTACCCTTACTTCATCCAGCTCATCCAGATAAAGGCTTAGATCTGAGAATTCTTTGATATCACACAAGTACAAGTAGTCTCCCCTGTTGACCTTGGGTTGAGCTTTGACTACTAACTTGGATTTGAGAGGTGGCAGCTTCACTTTCTTGACTGCCCTTGATTTTGTCCTTTTTGGCTTAGTAAGGATTGGCAAGTTGAAATCAGGAATTGGTAATTTATCCCACTCTATTGGCTCATCCTTTGGCACAATAGACTCTCCATGTATGTTCCTGTAGGGGTCCACCACCCTTATGTCTTCAAATACCACAGAGGGCTTTGATGCTTGAGTTTTAGCTTGAGTGGATTCCTTAGGAAATTGATCTTCCAATTCCTTGTCAACAACATCCAGTTTCCTTTTTGTTCTTCTAGCCAGTTCTTTCTTTCTTGGGGATTTCTTCTGTTCTTCAATCTTCTTCTTTGATTCAGCAGCTTGAGATGGTTGAGAGGGAATTTGTTGAGAAGGATTCACAGCCTGTAGCTTGGCCAAGATAGCAAACTGTTCTTTCTTTTGTTTAGACTTCTTTACATCTAGAGCAGCTTGCCTCTTTTCGTGCTTCAATCTGGCTTTTTCCTCTTTCTTTGCATGAGCAAATTGTGGATGTCCAGCTACCACACAAATTTCCTTTCCATTTCTGAATATCTTTGCAATTCTCTTTCTTGAGGCTGAATCAGCTGGATCTTTGTAGAAGACAATAGATCTTGACAGAAGCTTCTTTTCATCAGGCTTGGGTGTCTCATACACAGTATCCATAGGGTTCTTCAAAGATGACTTTGGATAGTTTGCCCTTGGTTTAAGAATTATCTCAGCCTTTGTAGTCTTGATGCAGGAAGATTGTCCTTTCTCCAGATAGTTCATGCTCATCTCCTTCACACTGATTGGCTTGACATGAGAGTGATGGATGGCTGACTGAACTGGTTCCTTGACTTATTCAAACTTTTTCTGTATTTCCTCATCAATCTTTTTCCAGTTGATCAGATTCAACTTTCCTTTATCAGCATCTTTCAAATTTTCTTCTGCTGCATTGATAAGATCTATACCATCTGCAACTGGTGGCTTGGAGATAGTAATTGAAGGTACAATTACTTTGCTGATTTGAACTAGAAGTGTCTCCCCCTCAGTTGGTCCTTTCTCCCCCTTACTTGATTCTCTCTCCCCCGTTTTGTTATCATCAAGTGGAGGAGTTAGGCCTTATGCTTTAGCCAGTTGCATAAGAAGATTTGTCTGAGTCTGTTGATTTTGAAGAAGTAGAGCCACTGAATTCTCAATAACTTGAACTCTGTTCTCCAGCTTAGCTATCTTCTTGTCAGAATCTGATTCTCTCCTTAATCTCAGTAATAGATCTTGCATGGTACCATATGGCATTACTGAATCCAGCTTCTCAGAGTTATAGGTCTTCAAGTCAGCTATATCCCTTTTCAATTCATCCACACTGAGATTCTGTCTTAAGTGCTGGATCTTCATTAGATGTAGAGAGTCCAGGTGAGCTTGAAGAACAGCCTTGGTACCAGCATCTGAAGTTTCCTGAAGAGCCTGTTGAATAGCTATTACTTGCTTGACCAAGGACACCTCAAATTGTCCTGGTATAGATTCCTTGGCTCATGCCCATTCAGGTAAACTTAAAGAAGAACTTGGGCCTTCAGCTCCCCCTAAGTTCATGCT